>NC_068291.1:11130178-11226327 GCF_025860055.1 Xyrauchen texanus
TTGACAGGGGGGAGCTGAGCTACAATCACTAAAATTAAAGTAGGCATGGACACAAGATTTTTATGTCTGTTTGCACGCAGTGGCTAGAAATCACTACGTCACTACCTGTTTGTCACTCAGTATAACAGCCAAAACATTTCCAGAGGAAGAAGTATCACATAAAGAAAATAGTGTACAATTATTGTCTAGGTGGGTCTGGGTGCATGCTTCTCTGAGAAAAAGTAATTTTTTTTTAGCACAAACGGAACTAAAGCGTTCAATTCTGATGACTTTGGGAGCAGCCTTTTTACATATACTTGAGTACCATTGTGGAGCATTAATTTATGGGCTAAGCAGCAGTAAATGACTAACAAGACAGCAGTAGTTGAAGCTTCTCAAAATAGCCTTTCAAAAAAGTAGGCTGCTGTGGCACTACCAGTATAGTGATGGAATCAGATGACAGTACTATGGTACTTTAGCATCTTGTCTACACCGGACATGAGAAGCATGTCGCATGAAAAGCATTATAGATCCCATTAGAATCAATGAAACTGTCTGATCTAGAAGCATCCATGAAAGTAATTAGGTGTCACGTTCCATTTTTCACTGCAAGTGCTGGCGCTACTCAAGCCAATAATGCTTAATAAATGGTTAAGAACGTTAGCCTTTACATGTAGAGCCGGAATCACTACAGGGACGCATTTTGTTGTTTTGCACCGTCTCCATGTTTACGCCGGCATTGCCTGCTGAAAAAAAAAAAGGTCACCAGCCTGACCTGCAGCTTAATAAGCCTGCCCCACAAGCATTGAGGTGGTCCTACATGGCTTTGTGGGGAGAGTTGGTCCTTTTAATGATGATGCCGTACCAGGCCAGAGATAGACCGCGTGCGTCTCTTCTACCCATAGCATCGTCATATACCCCTGAGCCTTAGCACCCACGGTAGTCGAATATGTCGCCATTGAGGGCACAAAGACACGGGAAGTATAAGGTGTCTTCCATGAATGAGTCAACTCATCATGGAGATCATGAAACAAGGGGAGAGACTGACTCTGTTCCCTCTCTCCGGCCACCAGACAGAAATCTATCCTCTAAATTTGATTGTTTGGGGGTCTCTTGTTCATGCAGCCAGTCTAACTGTAGTCTGGCCACCTCACAAGTAACTACCTTGAGCAATTCTTCAACTGCTTTATTATTTTGCGTGCAACTCAGAATCTGCGGTCCCAAGATACTCATTGTCCCTCTCATGAACTGAAGAGGCGCCGAGGCGCGCTTCAACATCATGCAAGGGACCGGTTGGATCTGGAGAGAGAGCGAGTGATAGGGACGAACCCGTCTCTCGCTCCTTAGCCAGATCCATACGTGAGCCCCATAACGAAATGGTGGGGGTTGGCTCTTGGAAATAAGGGAGATGAGTGCGCAGCGTAAACAGGGAAACACACACCATTTGCTTTGTTTATCACTCATTTTCTCTTTGTCTTTAAGTGATAGAAGAAAGAAGGAAAATTTTGAAGGAAAGTTTGACAGGCTTGAGAAGCACAATACACACAGAATGGTTTGAAGACAAAAGACCTGACGATGCACCTGTGGCTCATCTATTTATAGCCCCTGTTACCTCAGATGATGGACGCATCCTGATGATGTCACCAGCAGAGACTATAAATTCCAGTCAATTTCATTGACGTGTTGCACACATATTCACTGCTGGTCATTCCTAAAAGACGTTTCCAAAATGCTAAATCAAGCGCAGCATGAAAGTGTAGCTTTTGATAGGGAACCACTCTGTACAATTGTGGTGAGAAAAATATCATCTCAGAATGCTATTCTGAGATGCGGTTTGGCACTGTTTTGGTGGTTTGAGGGGGACCTACACAATATTAGGCAGGTGGTTTTAATGTTGTGGCTGATCACTATATATATATATATATATATATATATATATATATATATATATATATATATATATATATATATATATATATATATATATATGTATAAAACGGTGCAATTTGTAATGGTCTCATAATTTTTTTCAGAGATAAATATATATATATATATACATATATTTATCTCCAGACCATTGCGAAATTATCAGTTTCTCTTTATTTACTATTTTTAGGTGTGTGTTTGAGTAAAATAAAAAATTGTTTTATTCTATAAACAATTTATCCCACATTCCAAATAAAAATATTGTCATTTAGAGCATTTATTTGCAGAAAATGACAACTGGTCAAAATAATAAAAATGTGTTATAATAAATAATAAAAAAGGTAATATACAATTTTTAAACAACAATACTAATGTTTTAACTTAGGAAGAGTTTAGAAATAAATATTTGATGGAATATCAATCAATCAATGTTTATTTATAAAGCACATTTGAAAACAACTGAGGTTGATCAAAGCGCTGTACGTGGAGCAGAGGCGGGCCTAAGACTTGACATGGAGCAGACTGTGGTTCGGCTGTGACGTGGCATGGAGATCTCTGGGGCCTGGCTGTGACATGGCCTGCAGCGGACTCTGGCGTGGCTGTGACATTGCCTGGAGCGGACTCTGGCGTGGCTGTGACGTGGCCTGTAGCGGACTCTGGCGTGGTTGTGACGTGGCTCTGAGGGCGGAGCGGTGGAAGGTGGAGCCATGTCGGTGGAAGGCCATGGAGGAGAGCACTGGCAGAGACTGGGGGACGGCATCTGTGGTTGTGAGCACTGGCAGAGACAGGGGAAAAAGTGGCCTCTTCCTTCTCTTTCTCCTTCGGCCTGCAGGTAGCGTGGTTACGTGGACGGTTGAGGCTACAGGTGCTGGCTCTGGGACGGTCGAGGCTACAGGCACTGGCTCGCTGACCGTGGCAGGCATGGGCTCTGGCTCGTTGACAGTGGCAGGCATGGGTTCTGGCTCACTGACCGTGGTAGGCATGGGCTCTGGCTTGCTGACAATGGCAGGGATGGGCTCGGCGGCAGCCATGACGTGAAACTCTGATTTGGCAGCGGCGGCCATGACGTGGAACTCTGGTTCAGCGGCTGTGGCCATGACGTGGAACTCTGGTTCGGTAGCGGCGGCCATGACGTGGAACTCTGGTTCGGCATCCGCCTCACCCACCTGGAACGTGGAACCAGTGATCTTTAGGGGGTGGTCAATATATTGAGTCAGGTTGAGGGAACTTTGACCGCTAGGCATTTAGGATGAGACTGTCTCAATCAGTCCAAAACAAAAAATGTCTTTGAGGGCCACTTCGTTAAAGTCCACTAGGTCTGCCAGAGCACAAAAATCCTCCACATAATTCTCCAGGGGTTGATTCCCCTGACGAAGATGCAGGAGCCAAACTGCACGGTCCATAATGGGCGGTTGAGTATTCTGTAATGTTTTTAGCTGGCAACGGCAATGGCAATGACAAAGATGATGACGAAGACGATGAGATGAAGAACCCAAGTGCAGTTTAATCATCAAAAATGTGAAATCCAAAAACCCTAACTATAAACATTACCTAAACCTTGACATGAACTTGACATAAACTAGACATAAACTAGACATAAACTAGACATAAACTAGACATAGCATAGCTTAAACTTGACATGAACTTGAACACTGCTACACAACAACGTCAATACTCGACAAGAAACAATGGCAAACATGAGGGCTTAAATACATGGACATGGGGAAACATAAGCCAATGGACAAACAGAACTCTAAAAAAGAAAAGACAATAAACTAAAACCAATGACAAACTAGAACTGATAACAAAGTAATCAAACAATGAACCAATGAAAACAAGACACATGGAGGGAAAACAGGACATCACAGGAACTAACTTTTCAAAATAAAAGACAACTTCAAGTAGCTCAGTTCCAATAATAGTCCAAAAGTGTTTGTAAAACTCGCCAGGAAGTCCATCTATACCAGGGGTACAACCTGAAGACAGTCCCATTACTGCAGCACTCACTTCTTCAAAGGTGAGTCCAGACTCTAGAGCTTGTTTATGTTCAGATGATAAGCAGGAAAGATTCTGTAACAGTTCATTTTGACTCTGCACATCTGTGTTTTCAACAGCATACAACTGAGAATAGAAATCCACTTCTAATCTACGCATTTCTATTGTTATATTCATATTGTTGTTATTGTCCCCTGCCGGTGTATCAATCACTGGCTGTTGTTCATTGTCCACTTTTTTTTGTGGACAGGAGAAACGTTTGTGTCCTAAATTTCCACATTCGAAACACTTGAGATTATCCGTGCTTGCGTAAACCATGTACGAGTTCTCTCCGTGACTGACATGGAAAGAAATCTTTAAAGTGCGCTCAGGTGAATTCATAAACATAAACAACTGTCTTCTAAATGAGAGTACGCTTTTGAGTGCCGTATTTTTACAACCTAACAGGATCATTCTAATCGGGCTTGCGATTTTTCCATACTGCGACAATTCTTTGATGATACTGTCATTTGAAACAAAAGGTGGAACATTTGAAAATGTGATTTTAGTTGCAGGAGTGGCTAAGGGAATCACAGGCACAAACGTTTCTTTCACCCATATGCCACTCTCTGTAAGTTGATTAATTAATTGTTCTGTTTTCAAAATCACAACAACTGCTTTATTCATCCGCGAAGCAGATTATCAAAACCAACGGATTCTCCAACTACAATGAGGAAATCTTCGACACTCACGCCGGGCACTGGCACACACCTGCACCCATTACGAAGGGACAGGTGTGGCGTTCCTTGTACAGGATCAGACACCATACCGGCTAATGACGATTACCACGCAGAGTGCGGCCAAAAAACCACAACTCTTCCTTACTCTATATTGCCATTAACTAAAGGGGGATTAGAAAAACACCACAATTTTCCACACTCGCTCCACCGCTTCACTCTCAGATCGACCCACCCCCAGCATGCAAAAGAGAAAGAGAGAGAGAGACCTTGTTCAAATTAAAGAGCACCAGCAAGACAGGGATGTATACAAGAACCTGGAAACTCTATGACAGAACCAGTAAAGAAACTTCAACAAGAGAAAGAAAACAATAAAAAGGAGATCTCCACTTTGGCTGAGAAACTTGCAGAGAGAGAGAGAGAGAGAGAGAGAGAGAGAGAGAGATGTAAAGCCTCAGAGATCAGATACAGCTCCTAACTGTCCCTTTCCCCATCACACCAGTTGTACATTAAACCAACAGTCTGCTAACACAGAGACATCACCAGAGCCAATCTCTCAAGCACAACAGATCTCCCTAGGTGTGAAAAAAAGCCCACCTGAGCCCACCGCACCAAAAAATAAAGAAGAGGGAACAAAAGAAACCAGACTTTGTTTTTCTGATGAATTCCAATGGAAAATTCCTAGAGGAAAAAAACGTTATCCCCAAACACAACGTGGATAAATTATGGTGTCCAACTACTAAAAAAGCCCATGAACTTCTAGCAATGGAGCACCTTGGCATCCCAAGCCACACCAATGACTTGAGAGTACAGAAAGAATGGGTTACCTTAGCGTTAAGGTCTGTGATTGTCAAAGCAGGCAATACTTTCCCATATGCAAAGATAATTGTGTCCACTCAGCTACCTAGAAAAGGCTTCATCCCAAAACCATAAACAACATCAATGGCAGTATTACAAGAGACTGCACCCTCAGGCCCAATGTGCACATCGCTCATCACCCATTCATCAGAGCAGAAACACACTATGACCATGTGCACCTCAAGAAAGAGAATGCACCGTTTTTACTTAAAGATACTTAAAGATATTGCTCTAAATCGGGTCACCACACCGAGCCACCTAAACAGCAGAGGTTGGGCAGGCTCTTACAGACCAAGACTTGTGGAGTAAGTACCACTCAGATCAGGACCTACACACCAGAACCACAGCAAAAGAGCCCCATTCAGACCAGACTATCCACAGCAGAGCTCACCACAGCAATTACATTTCAGGAAGAGAAGTCCCAACGGAGATCTGAATCTGTACTAACCTCAGATTGTCAGCTCCACCTCAAACACAACAGTGCCACCACAGACAAGACAGCAGAATTCTACTGCTATATCAAAACTATATAGCCCTCATACTGATGGGCGCAGCTATGTTGAGGTCCTTAGTTGAACAATAGGGCCCAGTGATATGAAGGACATCAGATAGATGCTTGGCCTCATCTGTTCTCACCTTATTGGACTAGGACAATGGTGAGGGAAAAACAGTGTTTAGGAGGGAAATAAAGTTCATGCATTGCATACTTTTCAATGTTTTTATTATTATTACTATTATTATTATTATTCTCTTAATCCAATTTAAATTAATATGCATTTTCTCTTTTTAGCACCATCAACCCATAGTTTAGACGGATGACACTATATAAATCTTTTGTCATTTCTCATTGGAACATCCAAGGTTTAAGATTCCCAAACTTTGGACTGAAAAGCATCAACAGAAATCAAAGTCTGTGATATAATTTTGCATGAGACATAGGACAAATTAAATCTACCCACTGGTTGTCCCCCAGGTTATGAAGAAATGGCAGTCACCTCAAGATATCTCCCTGGGGTCACACATGGCAGAAACTCAGGAGGTATAATAATTTGGTTAAAATCAAAATATACAAATATTATTGAAATGGTAAAACAAGAAGAAAATTATAGCTGGCTAAAATTGAAAAAATATCTATTTACCAACTCCCAAAAAATTGTTCTATGTGCAATTAACAGCCAAGGACTCATAAGCCCAATATTTAAAAACAGAGATAAAATGAACCCCCACAATTATAGAGGCATCTGTGTGAACAGTAGTCTTTGGAAAGTTTTGAGCAGCTTAATTAACTCAAGAATTATAGACGTCCTTACGAAACACTGAAAGAAGAGAAAAGATATAACTAAAGATTTGTGCTTGATGTACTCATGACTGCAGGAAATCAATAACATTACATTTGGAATCCACATAATTTGACTCTTTATTGACAATAATGTTTTACTAACATCATAATACTTTTTATATTAACTCAATTGAGTGTAACCTGTTTACATCCCTGTTGACCAGTTTGTAAGTATTTCAGTATTCAGAAAATAACATATAGGCCATGACTGCTATTACTGCTTGCATCTAAACTCAACAGGAAACTCATCTAAAGCCACTTTGCAGGTGCAAAAGACCTGCTGTGGTTAATTCTGCAGCAATACTACTTACAGGGCTTTTTGTATTGTGGCATAACTGCATATCACACAGTGCAAACTAGCTGCACAGTAATAGACTGCGCTGTCATCAGTTGCAAGATCATTGATGATAAAGGAGCCATTATTAGCTCCATTTCCAGAGAAATTTATTTTTTCTTTAAATGTATCCTCTGGGAAATACTTATCACTCCATATATATCCCATAAACATCAATCCATGGCCCAGTGTTTGTTTATACCAGAGCATCATAGTGTAGCTGGTAATTTTGTGTTTACAAACAAGTTCTGCAGTGTCTCTCTCGGTTTTAATTAGATTTGAGGGGCTTTGCTGAACACTGCCACTGTCGACAGAACCTGAAAAACAAACATAGGTGAAAAAATAGTGAAAAGAGCATAATATAAATTCATTGCCCTACTAGCATTATTAGTTTTATGATAATAGTAGCTGTTTACCTGTGAGCCAAATAAGTGTGAAAAAGAGAACTCTGAACATGTTGATTTGAGCTGGAGAAATATTCTATGTGAGAAATGTTCAGTCTTTGTTGATTCTTTCTCCATCTGAGCATAGGAACGCCACCTCCACAAAATATTTTCTACAGATTTTAGGGTGGACCCCTAGTGCCTCCAAACTGCAGGTTTTGTAATTACTGCAATTTCATATAATGCATTTAGGCATTTGGAGATTTACACATTTATTCTGTTAAACTATCTCAAATTAAAATCAAAATAAGGCTGCATAGTTGAAGTCAAAGAGGAATATGACAAACAGAAGATTTTGAAAATGAAACTGTAACATTGTTTGACGTCATGTTTGTTAATGATCAATGCTTGAATTTAACCTGACCTGACATTTATGAAAAATACCCTTAATTAAAATCTACATTTATTATATTGTTGACCACTGTCTGAATGTATAACTGTATTGTTTAATTGTATACACTTTTTTACCCAACAGCTTTAACAAAAATATGATTTTAAAACTTAAATTTGGAGAATTCACAATTATTATTCTAATGTTATGGTGTTTTTAACAAGGTGTTTGAAACCAACATACTGTTAGGGAAAAAATACATAATTGTGTAAATGCACTTTTGAATCAAAACCTTAAAGTTATTGAGATATAGACTCTGTGACAACTTCCCATGTGACAATTAACAAACAATTTAAACAATGCTTTAAATTGCTCATATTTAGTAGCACAGATAGGGGAGTACTAAATCTGTGTTTTTATCTGTGCTAATAAATATGACCAGTTTAAAAACAAAAATCAGACAAATACTCAGTCAAAATAGGATAAAAACAAATGTGCAATTCCTTCTTGTGTTCATTATTGGCACTGAATCAAACCCTGCAGTTCCAGGTGTTGAGAGGTAATTTGCTTTGACTTATTAAAGAAGGTTTTTGTAATAGAAAGAGTTGATTCTGATCACTGTGTAATATGCTGCACAGAAATATGCTGCACTGTCATTCAGGTTGAGAGTGTTGATGGTTAGAGTGCCGTTTTTTGTTCCATCTCCCTTCAATTCACACTTTTCTTTAAATTCAGGCTCTAGGTTTTCATTTTCTATTTTATTTAAAAGATATCCAATGAACTTAAAGCCCAAGTTGTCATGGCTCTGTTTGTACCAAAGAATACGGTTATAGCTCTGTATATTGTGTTCACATATGATCACAGCAGGTTCATTTTGGTTCTTTATGAGGTCACCAGGTGTCTGGACAACAGTTTTACCAAGACTGACAGCTGTAATAAGAGAAAGTAGACACACACAGACAAAAAAATCTGAACATTTGTAACAAAGTAAAATAAGATTACATATTTAACTATTAAGAGTATCCAGATATGTTATTAGATTACCTGTGAGGCATATTAGCAAAATAGGAATGCTTAGAAAAATATTAGGCATGTTGTCTTAACCTGGTGGGTGACTCTGCTGTGCATTAAATGCTGAGGAAGGAGGAAGTGACATCGTCCTTTAGGGCAATGACATCACATGTTTATGTTTTTTTCTCTTACAGGACTGTCTCTGTAGTTGCACTTGATAATGGAATGCAATACTGAACAGATTACTTCTGAAATGTAATCGGGTACTTATTACAAATTACGCAACTTAAATTGAAGTCTGTTATGTAATCTTTTAGATAACTTTTTTTAGGCAATCTAAACTGGTTATTTCTGGACTACTTTTGGATGACACATTGAATATTTTGATGTAAATCTAATTATTAATTTAAAATGGATTAAGTACCAAGTAACACTCCTTTTATTAAATGTAAACATAAAATCAAACAGAAACTTGCAATTTGGCTGTTGCTGCATAAAAAGTCCCTTAAATTATCAGAAAAATAAATGTGCTTTTACACCATCCTGAAAGATGTGCCAAGGTGCATTTGCATGGTACAAAAAACATAGTTGCATTTAACCTACACATCTGAAATGTTTGTTTGCAACGTGTTTTTAAAGAAGAATGTGTGGAATTATGGACAGGTGGATGAGGGCTTGTTTGAAATATATAATTTTTTATTCAGGATGCAAACAGAAACAGTTTGTCATGTATTTGTGAGAAACTCAATTTAAAACATGCATACTTTTAATCAAATGGTCCTAATGTGATTTTTTTGTGGATGGATGATGTCAGTTCCCTTCAGGTTCACATTGGTCTCCTAGCACAGGTGTAATTTGTAATAGATGTATTGATAGGAATATATCAGCTTGCATTGTACAAACATAAAAAATATATTTCATGAAACACTGCTGATTAGCTGTGACAGACTGCCCCCTTTGGGTTTGTTAATTCTCTATTATTCATGTGAAATATGCCAGGTGTTTTTGTACATCTATCTACAGTGTTTGATTCACTGTGTTTGCTCACTGAACAGAAATATATGGCACTATCATCAGCCTGTACTCTCTTTACTGTGAAATATCCATTTTCAGAAACATTTTTATGAACTGCAAATTTTGTTTATTATTATCTCCAAAGTCTGGATCCCCATAGCTTTTTGTGAGCACAATAAGTCTCATAGTCTCTCCTTGGCGCTGTTGGTACCAGTACATCTGACTGTAGTCAGCACCCTTATTGTGTGAACAGTTCATCTCAGCAGATTTCCCCTTCAGTGCCAAAATAATGCCAGGCTGTTGTGAAACACCATCTCCACTTGAAGCACCTGCAGAACAATGGTGAATAAATTATTTGTGTATCAACACAATATAGTCATTCAATTGAAGTTTGGTCATACTCTGAAATAATATTGCATACACTGGCTCCAATGAAGTGACAGGATCAGCAAAGCATCGATCATGATCATGTCAGTGCCTTGGTTGACAGTAAACTGCATCAATGTTCTGAAAGATTTTGGCTGTCGATACAGGATATGACGTTATTTTTTGTGTCATGTCAAGTCGTTATCTCAGTTATAAGCCTGCTGTCAGTAAATCCGTCCTAAGCATGACAGTGTAACATATAAGTGTGAAGTCACTGTCACCAAAGACAAACTTTTTTATTATTATTTTTTAAATCAGCAAGGCAGTAAACCAAATACTACCATGATGTATACTTACAATTGTACTTTACAAAAGTACTTTTTATATATATATATATACATTCAATGTTTTCTCTTTTGATTTTGTGAAATTTAACTTTTTGTGAGTTTTGTAAGATGAGTGCCATTTGGCAATTAAGTAAGGGTTAATGCCCGACGAGGTGTCTGTCCATTGTCAGGTTTTAATGGGCGATGGCGATGTGTGAACCGGCCGACGCGCAGCGGATGACGGTTGCCTCCGCCGAAGGCCATTAAAACCTGACAATGGACACCTCGGAGGGCATTAACCCGCTTATACCATGGTCACTTGCCAAATAAAACATTTTTAAAACATTAGTTTATATTTTAATTAGGCTAAATCTAGTTTTTACAAATAATAACTTGCCTGACGGTTTATTTAGCAACCGGAGATATTTATAGTCCGCTCAGCAGTACTCTCCTCCTGCCTTGGTTGTCTGGACAGCTGCGTAAAACTCCCGCAGGGTCTCATTCAGAGCAGCAGCGGTGTAATTTTCAAAGCTGGAGTCCATTTCTTTTTGAACAATAAAGTCTCTGAGTGTATTTACTGCCCATTTCGTATTTTTTTTCCGTGTTGATCTCATCTTTTTCGTCTTCTATTTGATTAAATTCTCCCGGTGTTATCTCTTTGTGTCGTTTCTCCGTTTTATTTACATTTTTTCTTTCTTCAGCAGCATCCCAGTCGTCAAAGTTGTCATATTCTCCATAAATGTTAAAAGAAATAACAAAGTCGCTCATTGTTGTATTAGTAGGCTATGTAATATCTAACTAACGTTAGATGTTTGTTTTGATAGAGCAAATTGTTAACGGATACTTTGACTGCCTGTTGCTATGGTTACTCACAGCTGTTGTAGGCAGCGCATTTATTTA
Source organism: Xyrauchen texanus (assembly GCF_025860055.1). Lineage (NCBI taxonomy): Eukaryota > Metazoa > Chordata > Actinopteri > Cypriniformes > Catostomidae > Xyrauchen > Xyrauchen texanus. Next base: position 11,141,717 of record NC_068291.1, read on the forward strand.
TTAATTTCGAATGGTAAACAGGCAGTTTCACCAGAACTACTTTACTAGGTGTCCTCTATCACTTTTTAACGGACACCCTGCAGCCAATCAGAATCGAGTATTCACCCAGACCATGGTATAATAAATATTAGATAATGAGTATAATGCTTTAAAATTGTGGTACTGTATAAATTATGTGTCAAAAGATAACTATTCATAGGAAAGGTAAGCAATAATATTAAAAGTCTGTCCAAAATTACAAGAATCGTTATTGGTACTGAATCAAACCCCACAGATCCAGGTGCAGAGTTATGCTGAATTTGCTATTGCAGTCACTGATAAGCTTATACAACAGATGGAGGTTTTTGTACTCAACAGAGTTGATTCTGAGCACTGTGTAATATGCTACACAGAAATACACTGCACTGTCATTCAGTGTGAGAGTGTTGATAGTCAGATTGCCATTATTCCTTCCATCTCCATTCAGTTTGATCTTGTATTTAAATTCAGACTCTGGGTATCCTTTTTCCTTTTGAAGATTAAGGTATCCTGTGAACTTAAAGATAATTATTTCCTGTTTGTACAAAAGAATACGGTCATAGTTCTGTATATTGTGTTCGCATATGATCACAGCAGGTTCATCTTGGCTCTTTAAGAGGTCACGAGGAGTCTGGACAACAGTTGTACTGAGACAGACAGCTGTAATTAGAGAAAATACATGCATAAAATCTGTGTATTTACACAAGCACAAGGTAATCTACATAGGTAATGTAACAGTAGCATGCATTATAAACAATACAGTAAACACATTTTTTTTAATTGGTCAGGATTACCTGCAAGGTATAATAAAGAATTAAAAACACAGAAGAATACCAGTCATGTTTGCTTTATGTGCTGGGTAACAGTGCTATAAAATACGTAAAGGGGCCACTTCCAGTAGGAAGTGATGTCATTTTTGTGGGCACTGACAAAAAGATTTGTTGAGTTAGTTAAACAAAGTGTACAGATATCTTAAAAAACGAGCAAAGGAAAATGAATAATTATTTCCACTTTTTTTTTTCATCTGTACCAATAATAGTCTACATATCATTACAAAATATATATATTTTTTTAATTCGGATTCTTTCCTTTATGTATTTATTTTTTTATTGAAAATATTTTTTTAACACAGTGGGAGTTGTTTACATATTTAAACTGTTGCATTAAAAAAATCCTATTTAAAGAGTTTAAATCCTATTTGAAATATGAATATTTTTGAATGGTGCTGTAATTTAGCAATAATGGAGAAAGTGCTCCCTCTACTGTTTTGGGATACTGAGGATAAAGCCTGTGTTGTACTGTATAACTTTGATTGGGTTTTCATAACCTATATAGTTGTAAAATATAGTGGCTTGGCTTTTTCTGTTCTTACTGGGGTTTGCTTAAACACTTATAGACATATTGGTGCACACGCAAATTTTCACTGTTATATAGCAATACTACAATAGTACAACATTACTCCCTTATGAGGTAAATATTTGAGAGTTTGATATTGTAACTCCCAGTTAAAGAAATATATTATAAACAACTATTTATATAAAAACCATGCACCATACCTCAAACCTATTTTTGTATTTAATGTTTGACTGTCTGTTTCACTGTAGACTAGCTGCACAGAAATAGACTGCACTGTCATTACGTGACCAGAGAATCATTCTTGGTTGCACCTCCTCTCAATTAAATTTTGTTTATAAAATAATTTTGTACTTGTTCAGCCTGCACCAAGAGAAGTCCCATTAATGTTAATCCATGGCCCAGGGTTTGTTTGTACCAGAGTATAACATCGTAGCTTGATATATTGTGTAGGCACACAAACTGTGCATAATCTCTTTTAATTTTAAATACGTCTGAAGCACTCTAGTGAACTTTGGTACTGAAGTAGAAAAAAGAGAGAACGAAATGAAGACAGCATTTCAGAGAATGCCATATCACCTCAACTCTATCATATACAGTAAGGCCCTTTCTTACTGGCAGTACTAAAGCCCATTTTGAGTAGTTTGCGAGGTTGTGGAGCCTTGTAATTTAGATCCTCTTATCCACCAATAGATAATAATAAAATTTATAAAATAGGGGGGCACTAGAAGAGGCAGCCTTGCGCTAGGTCCGCGACATTCGATAGGAAACTGGGAGGTGTAGGATAGGTAGATATTGGAGAGTCAATGTAAGTTGAAACATTGATGGGACAGTGGCAGTTAAGGCTTCCTGGAAATGAGCTCTGTGAGAGCTGTGCGCTGGAGGGATCACTATGCCCAAACACTGGGGGCCACCCAAGCTATAAGGCAGGGTCACCCCAGATGGAGGCGTGACTCCTAGCTGCCAGACCGACCTTAACTCTCCCTCCAGCTTTGGTTAGTTTGATGGATGTGCCCATGCGGCAAACAGTGCAGCCCTGTGGAACTCGGCGGCCTCTTGAGCAAGCAAGCTCAACCTGTGTTTGAATGGGAGGGGCCCTCACTGCATTCGACGGGGGAGTCATCCTGGGCCACGTTTACAAATAAATGTGACTATTTCACAGTGCGTTTGGGCAGGAGATACCACTGCTGGTCGAATGGGAGAGCCCCCAAATGGATTATATTGGAGGGGTCTGCAATGGCCTACCATGGGGGCCTGAGTGGAGGCGTTAATCCTAGCCGCTCAAAACTGGACTTTGCCCCCCTCCAGATGCAATGGAGTAGCCCTCACAGCGTTCTAATGGGGGGTTCCTTCGCAAGTTGCTGCAATTTTATGTTTCAACCACAGATGTCGATAGAGACCTAAGTTCTGTAGTGAGACTTCGAGGAATCATTTAAGTTCAATGGAGATCTTAATCAGAGGGTTGCAGCATTGTTAGGCTGGATACTCGGCTGCCACATCATCAATCCCTGTTGAAGGCTGTTTCAATTGTGAGGACCCTTGGATGGCAGCCTTGTTTCACAGCCTTTGTTAGCCATATTTTGGAGGATGCATCAAGGTCATCCTCTATGGCCTTCAATTAACCTCAATCCCTTGCAAATGTTCCAAATTGTATAAAAAATAGTTGGAAAACGAGTCGCATGGCCGTGGAGCCAGAAACCTTTATGACACAGCCATGTACACGTACTTTTTTTTTCTATGTCTTTAAGTTTTTATTTGCTTTTACAGCAATGACAATAAGAAGCAACATTTAAATGACAAGTCATTTAGATAATACAACAAATTAGAAGACACAAATCACAAAATAAATAAATAAATCAAATAAAACTTGGTTACTGTCGTAACCTCCATTCCCTGATGGAGGGAAAGAGACGGTGTGTCAATGTAGTGACACTAGTGGTCTCTCTTGAGAGCCTTGGGTACCTCTTATCTTTGAGAAAAGGCCAATGAGAATTGGCGAACAGAATTTGCATGTCCCTCCCCCGGACATATGGGTATAAACGGAGGGAGGCGTTCAGACAGGTTTTGAGCTGAGGAGCCAAGAGTAAGGTCCCGGCCATTTCAGTGGCTTAGTACAGTGTTGTGGCAAGAGGGACACAACGCCTCCATCAGGGAACAGAGTTTACGACAGTAACCGAGATGTTTCCCTTCTGTCACTCACTCGAAATTGTGTCGATGTAGTGACACTAAGGGTCCTTATTTAAAAATGCCACAACACTGAACATGTTATGTGGACTGCTGATGCAGGTGCCAGCAAGCTGTTGCGTGCGAAAATAGCAGGTGCATTAGGCTGCACGTAACCTTCTCCAATGCCCCAAGAGATGTCATATAGGTCCCCACATCCCTGAGGGAGGGAAGCGACTTAACTAGCCTGGGAGCAGGCCGTGCCATGTTTTCACTCAATAGATTGCTGGATGCGTCTGGGGCCATCTAACGGTATAACACGCATCGAGGAAGGCGTTCTTTTCCAATCGTCTATGCACAAGCGATACACCTGGCCAGCTGTTGTCACCGTATTACCTAATTCTACATATTCGGACCTGGGATGAAACCGGCTCAACCAGGAGGTTGTAAGACCTTGCAAAGGTATTGGGTGTTGTCCAGCCCTCCGTTCTTTAGATTTCTGCTGGAGAGGTGCCATGGTCAGTGCCCATGTGGACGCCACACACTTTATAGTGTGCTCGAACCCGGAAGGGGGCTGGCACGGCCCGGATCTGGACGGCCAACACAATGACATCCATGATCCTGTGGGCAAGCCTCTGTTTGGGGCAGCGTTCCCGTTCCGCTGTCCACCAGGTCCACAAAGAGCTGCTCAGAGTGTCTAAAGCACATCAGGATCAGGACTACCCAAGTGCAGATCTCTGTGCGCCTTGGCCTGTTGGACTTGCAGCAGGGTCATGGCATGCAGGAAGGAGGTGGCCTCTCCAGCGGCGCTGTAGTCTTTGGTCGCCAGAGACGACGTCAACCTACAGACCTTGGAGGGGAGTGAGGGTCGATCCCGCCAGGTGGCAGTGTTTTGCGGGCACAGGTGCACCACATCAGCCTTATCCACCTGGGGGAGTTCCGTGTATCCGTTAACCACCCTGCCGTCAAGGGTAGTGAGAGTGGATGAGAACCAGTTGTCAATCCATGAGGGCTGAGGGGAGAATGGAGGGTTCCAGTCCAGCCCAACACTCATGGCGGCACAGGGAAGCATTGCGGCAGCTAGCCGTCGGCCTCAGACTGGGTGGGTATGCCCTCCGGCGCCAGCCCTGTCGAGTCGCCGTCCTGCGCTTTGACACTCTCCGATGCAGTGGCAAAATCTCATCCAACTCGAGGGGTCTGAAAGAGACATCGGACTGGCCGTAAGGCGAGCTGGTCTCATCGTGGACCCGGACAGAGGCAGACGAGCATGCTGAGGTAAAGTGGCTGGGGCTTAACGCTTAATCTTAACGCTATCACACGCATTGGGGAAGGTGTTCTTTTCCAACTCCTATTCTTTAGAAAAAGACCACGTGGAGACCACCAACTACCCAGGCTGGGGGGAGGTAAATATTGGCGAAATACGTGAGTATTCTGGCCACATGTGGAAATGCCGCGGTGGTAGATACTACCTGCTGTGAGGGAGGAGTTGCTACAAACACGGTGACCTGGGGGCAGTAGGGACTGCGCAAGGGAAACGCGGGTCCGCCAGTAGGGGGATGTACCGCAGAAAAAACACACAGGGGGATTAATCCACAAGGGTCCAACCTGTGGAGAACCTATTCCAGTACAGAGTAATTTTAGTACCCGTAGTGGATCTGATTGTGGATCAGAAGAGGGCTAGGGAGGAATAACATCCAGGGAGCATGAATCTAGTGGACTCTCCTGGGGAATAAGAGCACACGTGATCACCTCAATGGAAGGGAAAGGCGCTATGTCCAAGCGGATCACCCGGTCAGATGTTCCACATTCATGAGTTCTACATGCTTGGACCTGAATGAACAAGGGATAAAACCGACTCAACCCTGAGATTGTAAAATCTCTTAACGGTTTTGGGTGTTGCCCAGCCCGCTGCTCTACAAATGTCTGCTAGGGAGGTGCCGTTGGCCAGTGCTCACGAGGATGCCACACTTCTCGCCGAGTGTGCTCAAACCCGCAAGGGGGCAAGCATTGGCTGGGTGTGATAGGGCAAGACGATGGCGTCAACGACCCAGTGGGAAAGCCTCTGTTTGGAGACAGCGTTCCCTTCAGCCTCTCTTGCAGAAACGAGAACACTGACCCGTCTGCGCATCTCTGCGAGTCTTCAGATCAGGAGGAACACTAATTTGCAAACAAGCGGCACTTCAGGGGTAAAGTTGCCTAGTAGAGAGAGCTCTGGTTTGGTTGATTATGTCTATGACAGCAAGTGATAGGCCACTTAGATCTTCTGCATCCTGTCCAGGGGCCAGATGCGGAGGTTCCAGGCGTGGATGCCCAGTAGCGGTTTTAGCCACGGGTGAACCGGGCACTCGCCGGGGCGGCATTTTTTCATGTCACATGGGGGCGGCACGAGCAGTGAAAAAAAATAAATAAATAAAATAATCCTCTGCGCCGCGAAGTGGTTTTCTACAAAGAGGTTTTCTATTATCTATCATTTCACTGTGTGGGGAATTGGCAAATTGGCGCCCCTGCATGCTGAGAAGGTGCCGTGTGTGAGAAGAGGAAAGGGAGGGGGCTAGCAGGCAGGGGATAGTTCACCTCTGGGTGACTAACTGGGGGGATCCACTGTATAACAGAGCAATACTCTAATGAAATTAGTGGGCTAAAGTCAGTCACACTCGACTTTCTTCCAAATAACGCACATTTTATTCATAATATTATAAATACAGGCCTATAGTTCCTGCACATTTTTGTTTTTCTGTGTGAAATGACTAATAAAAATAAGTAATACAAAACGATTATGTGGTCACCTCACCAAGGTGAATTGGTTTAGTCTTGACTTCTGGCCGTGACTCGTAACATGAGTGACAGTGTTGGGGGGCGGGGGATGGGAAATCTGTTGATTGTCGAGTGCCAAATAAACAGGGATGGATAGGAAAAGGTCAAAGCCATCAGGTGCACAATTTAGAAAAAAAGAAAAGAAGAAGAGGAGAAACGAGCAAAAGATAAAGGTATGCAACTATGTTCTCTCTGTGATATGATTACGGTATCCATGTTGTCATGAATGAAGGGCTAATGTTAATTGTTGGTAGCTCTTATGTTTGTTAGCCTATTTGCTATGATGCTTGCTATGCTTATACAACAATAATTCGGTTTTAAGTCAACAAACACGAGGTCTAATTTCACCATAATATTGTGCTTTGTAGCTAAACTGTTACTGTTATTATTTATTTCCATCAGTTGGGTTACGCTAGGCCCTGTAATTAGCCAACAGAATGTTTTTTAAATCTGTAGGTAGTTTCAAAGAGACGACATTTGCTATTTATTTATTACTTATTTGCTACATGACACATGCCATGAATATGAAGGAGGTTTTTATGCATGTTTATGACAACTGTCCTTAAGTGTCACTCGCTCAATTATGACATTTTTAATGCAAATATGACATTATTTGTTTGAGAAGCCTTTGTTGACAACTTGACATTACCAAGACATCATAACCTGTCATAAATATGTCATAAAAAACATGACATAGCAGATTAATTATTAAACTTAAGAAACTACTTAGCTTTATGAGTTAACATTACATTAAACTACCATGTTGGTTTTGACATTGCTGTCATGAAGCCATTATAACTGTGTCATGAATATTTTTCTGACCACTTTTTTCCCAGTAGTTCAAATTGAATGTCAGTAAAATGTCATTAAGTATTAATACTCTGTCAAGTTGTTTTATAACAGTGTCATGTATACTTTTCTTGACCTCAAGTGGTACAATGACATTTTAATGACAAATTCAATGTGTACCACTGTAGTTGAGGTCAAGAAAAATATTCATGACACAGTTATAATGGCCTCATGACAGCCAATGTCAAAACCAACCACATGACAGTTTAATGTAAAGTTAACCCATAAAGCTAAGTGGTTTCTTAAGTTTGATAATTCATCTGCATGTTTATGACATATTTATGACAATTTATGTTGTCTTGGTAATGTCAAGAAGTTGTCATGTTTATGTCTCTCTTATTATGTTTGGGGTCAATTTGACTGGCTGTTTTAGCTGTTATAAAACATCATCATATGGTCTTTTAATTTCAATTTCAATTGCAATTCAGGGGCACTTCTAAAATATGAATAAGGCTGATTTAAAACAAAAAAAGCTGAGGTCCACAAAGCGGCACTTCTCATATGAATCACATGATGAGCCTTTCAGTGATTCACTTAGGAAGTTGGAGGTTGGATTCTTCAACGTTGTCGTTGATGCAGCCACGTCAGCCATCAAGGAGAGATTTTCCACATTGGAAAATGTGGGAAAGAAATTCGGGGTTTTGACAAATTTCCCAAGTCTTGCAGGTGAGGAGCTGGCAGAGCAATGCGAGGCACTAGGCAGCACACTGCACTTTAAGGGGCCCTCTGATGTGGACAGTAGAGAGCTTGTGCAGGAAATTAAGAACTTCCCTGAACTGCCATCAAAGACCATGAGCCTCCTTGAGCTTATCACTTTTATGCATGATAAGGATCTATCGGAGATCTACCCCAATTTTTGGACAGCTATCAGGATTGCACTTACTCTGCCAGTCAATGTGGCTCAAGCAGAGAGGAGCTTTTCAAAACTAAAGTTGATCAAGTCATACCTGAGATCAACCATGTCCCAGGAACGGCTCACTGGCCATCACTCAATAGGGGAGCAGATTTCATACGATGACATCATTGATGATTTTGCATCAAGGAAAGCCAGAAAAGACAGGTTTTAGTTTTAGTTTGTGTTTTCTGTTCTTAGTGCAATAGTGTAATAATTAGATTCTCTTTAGTGTGTTTTCACATTTGTGTGTAATATATAATATATATATATATATATATATATATATATATATATATATATATATATATATTCTATTCTATATTTTATTTGTATATTATTCTTAATGTGTTATATTATTGTTGCTCTCTGCACTTGTTACATTTTTTATATATCTGATATGCAATTGTGAAATATAAATTTGTCTTTAAGAGAAATGTTGTTAGAATAAAATATGACTGTTTGTGGATCATTTTGTGTGTTTTTTTTGTTTTTGGAGGGGGCTCAAAGGTGGTCTCGCCCAGGGTGCAATTCAATGTAGAACTGCCACTGTGGATGCCAGATGGTGCCCTGACCCTGAGAAAGAAGGTCCTTCTTCAGCTCTTCCCCTGCTGTGTTGAGGTTGCCCGGGATATGAGTGGCGTGTAACGACCTGAGTCGCTGCTGACTATAAAGGAGGAGATGGCGGGCGAGTTGTGACATATAACTAGAGTGCACGCCACCTTGGCGATTTATGTATGCTATCATAGCGGTGCTGTCTGAGCGAATCAAGACGTGCTTGGCCCATATTAGTGGGAGAAATCTTCGCAGGGCAAGGATTACAGCCAGCAACTCTTGGCAGTTGATGTTCCAACCCAGCCGGGGCCCCGTTGCACACGGCACTCCAACCCTGTTTGGAGGTGTCTGTGGTGACCAGAACACGTCGGGACACCTGCTGTAGGGGGACTCCTGTCCGCAGAAAAAGGTCTGTCCAGGGGTTGAAAGTCTGGCGGCAGGCAGGGGTGATGAACATACGGTACCTGCCGCACGTATCATGCCCATCTCGGGACTCGAGTCTGAAGCCAGAGCTGAAGCGGTCTCATATGCATCAACCCCAGTGGCGCGACCGCCGTGGAGGATGCCATATGCCCCAGGAGCCTCTGGAATTTTTTTAGAGGAATTACTGTGCCTGGATTGAAAAAGGTGAGGCATTTCAGCACCAACTGCATGAGCTCGTTGTTGAGGCATGCTGTCATTGAGACTGAGTCTATCTCCATGCCGTGAAAAGAGATGCACTGAACCGGGGTGAGTTTGCTCTTTTCCCAGTTGACCTGAAGTCCTAGACGGCTGAGGTGCCTGAGAACCTGGTCCCTGTGGGTGCACAGTGACTCTCAAGAGTGGGCTAGGATGAGCCAGTCATCGAGGTAATTGAGTATGCGGATGCCCACTTCCCTTAGCGGGGCAAGGGCTGCCTCTGCGACCTTTGTGAAGACGTGAGGGGACAAGGACATGCCGAAGGGTAGGACCTTGTACTGATACGCCTGGCCATCGAACGTGAACCGTACGAAGGTTTGGTGTCGAGGTTCCCGCAACACGTCGGTGTCAGGACTACCCAAGTGCTGATCTTTGAGTGCCTTGGCCTGCTGAACATGCAGGAGGGCCACCACTCTGATTGAAACCACTCTGTCCACCTGGGGGACCTCCGAGTACCCGTGGGCCGCCCCACCATTGAGGGTATTGAGAGCGGATGAAAGGTGAAATGTGACCTCCACAAACTCGTCAGCTCATCATGCACCTCCGGGAAAAAAGGGACAAGGGGGGGGTGTAGTTGTGAGCGGCGCTCGGACCCGAGGAACCAACCGTCATGCTGTGAAGGACACAGGGAGGACGGAGGGTTCCATTCCAACCCCACGCTGATGGTGGCCCGGTCAAGCATGTTGGCCATCTGTGCGTCAGCCTCAGACTGAGCTTGCTGAACCGAAGGTGGCAGTCCAGTAGATTCTTCCGCGTCAGATGCCAGAATGCTCTCAGATGCAGTGGCAAATTCATCATCCAGCTCGGGGGGCTCGAGGGAGTAAACGGACAGGCCATGAGGCAAGCTGCTCTCACCTCGAGCTCGGATGGAAGTCAACAAGCGTGCCGGGGGGTGGATAATTTGTGGGGATCTACCCGGCTAAACCGAGCCCGCAGCCATCCCCAAATCACCTCCATCGCCAGCCGGGTTGTCCTCAATCGGGTCGTCCGGAAGAAGGAGTGACTTGGGGGCGGCTGGAGTGGCATTCCTCTTTAAGAAGGAAAGCCATGACCACATCGTTGCCATGGTTAAGTTCTCGCAGTGAGAACAAGAACCATCCACAAATGCCGCCTGGGCCCTGTGATCATGGCCCAGACACACGAGGCAGCGACTTTGACCATCAGGAGCAGAGAGAAATTGACCGCATCAAGGAACTACAAATGGGCAGAAGGGCATCTTTACAAAGACGCTTCAACGCCAGCTGTGTATTGCTCTTTTAGAGAAAATAAACTCTTTTATCAATACACTCTCTTAGAAGTGCTGTAGATCCAACAGCATACGCTCTACCGAGGTGAGTGGAACAGTATGTATCGCTGATAGTAGTCGCTGATCGCACAACCATTCAGCTCCGAAGAAGAAATCTGAATGAACAGATGCACGATTCCCTCCCTTTATAACCGTATGTCCGGGGGAGGGACAGGCAAATTTTGTCTGCCAGATTCTCATTGGCTTTTTCTCAAGTTCAGAGGTAACCGAGGCCTTCAATAAAGTCCCCTAGTGTCGCTTCACTCGCCACAACGTCGAAGTGAGCGACAGACAGGGAACCATGTATGTGTAACAGTAACATGGTGCACAAGTATAGATTAATCAGTGTAGCTGTTTCTATCCAAGAGGTTTAATTAAAATGTTATTCTTCTTAAAATTATCTGAAAAACTACTGAAACTATTAAACATGTAAAATCTTAAAATGCAACGTGTACTACAGTATTACATCTAAATGACAACGTGGTTTATTTTAAGCTAAGACATTCAGACTGTTCTGTACAACTAGGTTTATTTATTAAAAATGACAAATAAATATTTTTTTGGTAGCCAAAGAACTTTTTTAATCTTTAAATATATACAATATATATATATATATATATATATATATATATATATATATATATATATATATATATATACACATATGTGGTGAAGTGAGTGACGTCATCCTTATCACGTATAGGGCCAATGGGGTATCACCCTTAGCGTATATAGACTCGTTGTTTGTGCCTCCTGGGATGCGTCATTGTCGAAAGCCTGCCCCTTGTTTTCTTCATTCCAAGAGACCGCAGAGGTATGTGTTTCAGCTGTGCAGCTGGTTGTTTTGATTGTAGCATTAAGTGATGTTGCATTATTTATTTGTGTTTAGTGTGACACTAGGCCATCGAGGCTGTGTGTGTTTTTGGAGTGATACCCACATTTAGGTAAGTTTTAATGTGGTACCGTTGTAACCTTTCGGGAAGTTTGTTTGAGTGATCTGCAATACGTTTTAGTCTGGTGGGGCTTCCATCGGTGGGGCACCTCCTAATAGCTGCGTCGGGGTACCAGCTGTTGTAATTTGACTCACTAAAGGACGCATCGTATGACTTTTGTGTGCCTGTGGTTACGTGTGTGCACCGATACTAAATCAGGGTGAGTACATTGTCTATTGTTTTTATGTAACTTTTAATTAAACGTTTTAATTAGATTGTTAATAAATATTTGTGTTTAGGAGTTCTCTTTGCTCGCATTAAAGCAAGGTCGAGCAGCCACATTAACAACTTGCTGTCCGCATCCCTCGCTCTTTGAGCCACGTCTGCTGCTTTAAGGGAATTAGAACCTTCTAACCACTGTTGTGATCCCATCTCGTCTGGTGTTCGGCGATCGGTTTTAGGCTCGAGTGGGTTTAAAAGGTCACTCTGTTTTATGATTTGGTTTCTGTTTATGTGTCTTTGTATTAATTTGGTTGGTACTGGTACTGTCACCAGTCCTCAGCGGCATGACCGTCACTGTTTTACGACGGTGATTTAATGTATGGATTGATCGCCGCCAAATGGTTTCGGTCATCGGTGTAGTTCTATGACCGATCGTGTGACATTTGTGATGTGACCACGTTGTCTTGAATGTGTAATTTCTTTGGTATTAATTGTTATTTTCTTTGTCTTGGTTCCAATTGATGATTGTTATCCTATAAATTGATTCTGTCGTTATTGTTTGGTTTGTTTTCTTTTTTTTCTCTTTTTCTGTATTCCACAGGAGCTGAGTGTCCCTGGAAGCGGGCTGGTGGTTGTAGCTGCAAGGGCTTCATTTTAATTAGGGGTTATTTGTATTGTGTTATCTTTGATCACTATTTGTAGTGGAGTGTGATTTTCAACTTGTGTGTTTTTTTGCCGTATACAGCTATAGCTAGCCTGCTTTTCGGGGGACTCAGCCCCGGCAGTGATCTACATTCTTTATCCTTTTTTTTTTTGTTTGTTTTATTTTCATTTGTGGATCAAGACAATTTATTGTGAGTTATTTTGTTTAATTGTTTTCTTTAATAAAAATTGTTTGTTTAAACGTGAACTCACGCCTCCTGCCTCTCCTGAGCAAACGGACTTGTGTCCCGTTTATTGGATTATTTCCCCGGTAATTCGGGGTGGCGTAGTCACTACTAGACGAGCCACGTATTGCTACACATATATATGTGTATACACACACACACACATACTGTATATATGCCTATACTAATGAACTGATAAAGCTTCAGTTACTTGGTTTTGTTCCTGGCTTATACAGTAATGCATGCAATATGTGGGCATTTAAGCAATCCATTCATTTAGGCAAGTTTTGAAATGAAGCATTTTGATTGTACTAGATTGCCTCCTGTTGGCTAATGTTGTCATTGCTCAGAATGTTTTTGTACAGCAGTTGTCCCGCCTTTGACATACTGTGTTCACTCACTGAACAGAAAAATGTGGCACTGTCATCTGGCACTAGATCTTTCACACTGAGAGATCCACTTTCAGGAACCTCTTTATGAGCCTCAAATTGTTTTTAGCAGAATCTCCAAAGTCTGCTTCTGCATAACAGAAGTGAATACTATGAGTCTCATAGCTTCTGCCACTCTCAGGGTTTATGTGGCCGCTCTATCGGCTTGCCACGCCTTGATTGATGGGATGCCATTGGATTCCGTCGTGGAGCCATGCGATTGAGACCTCCTGCTAGGACCAGGATCCCTTCATGGGACTTAGCAATAGTCCTTGAGGGTCTGGTTGAGACCCCCTTTGAACCTCTAGAGTCAGCGTCTGATAAACGTCTGACTCTCAAGATGGTTTTTCTTATGGGAATTACTTCACTAAAAAGAATTGGGGATTTGCAGGCTCTGTCTGTCTTGCCATCCTGCTTAGATTTTGCCCCAGGAATGGCTAAAGCAATATTGCACCCTCATCCTAACTACCTGCCTAAGGTTCCTTTCTCAGCCATACATCCGGTCACTCTTGAAGCCTTCTGTTCCCCGCTGTTACAACGCCGGATCAGGAGAAACTTCACAGACTATGTCCAGTCCTTGCCCTTCAGGCTTATGTCCACCGCACTAGCCAGTGGCGTAAGTCAGGGCAACTATTCGTTTGTCATGGGGGCCGTAACAAGGGGCGGCCGCCACCAAGCAAATAATGTCACATTGGTTGAGGGATGCTATTGCCCTGGTCTATGAGGCGTGCGGTCAAGCTTCGCCAGTAGGTATCAGGGCTCACTTTACCAGGGGGGTCACTTCCTCTAAAGCTTTGGTTAGAGGTGTCCCTCTGCAGCATGTTTGTAATGCGGCAGGCTGGTCCTCTCCGCATACATTCATAAGATTTTATAGTTTGGATGTTCATGCCACTCTGGGCTCTTACGTCCTTGAGTCAACATCACAAGCTCATGTCTGAGACCTCTCGCGCTCTTGTGAGCACAACTACTCAACCGTAAAGGGTCGAGACATCCGCCAAAGTGCTAAATCAGCGCAGCATCAAAGTGTAGCTTTTGATAGGGAACGTCTCGGGTTACTTAAATGTAACCCCTGTTCCTGAAAAAGCAGAACGAGATGCTGCACTTCATTGCTGCACTGAGGATGCCCCAGGAATGCTCTTCAGACAAAATACATGATGATGCACCTGCGGCGCATCCATTTATAGCCCCTGGCACTGGCGCATCCTGATGATGTCACCAGCAGAGGCTATAAATTCTAGTCAATTTAATTGACGTGTTGCACACATATTCAAGTCAAGTCAAGTCAAGTCAAGTGGTTTTTTATTGTCGTTTCAACCATATACAGTTAGTACAGTACACAGCAAAACGAGACAACGTTCCTCCAGGACCATGGTGCTACATAAAAACAACAAAGGACCAACACAGGACCACATGAGACAACACAACGAAATAAAATACCTATAAAAAATATATACCTATATAAAGTGCACGTGCAAACATGTGCAAAGTACTGGACAGTACAACAAATGACTGACAATGAACAGGACAATAGACACAGTGCAGCGCCGACCAGTACACAGTAGTGTAAAAAGATAACAGTTTCTAAAAACGTAAACATAACATACTATGAGATAGTGTTCTATGCACATAGCAGTTATTGAGGTAGCAGACAGTTATAAAGTGACGGTAATTAAAGTGCAACTCAGGACACGTGTGTGTGTGTGTCAAACCAGTCTCTGAGTATTGAGGAGTCTGATGGCTTGGGGGAAGAAGCTGTTACACAGTCTGGCCGTGAGGGCCCGAATGCTTGGTACCTCTTGCCAGACGGCAGGAGGGTAAAGAGTTTGTGTGAGGGTGTGTAGGGTCTTCCACAATGCTGGTTGCTTTATGGATACAGTGTTTTTTGTAAATGTCTTTGATGGAGGGAAGAGAGACCCCAATGATCTTCTCAGCTGTCCTCACTATCCTCTGCAGGGCTTTGCAGTCCGAAACAGTGCAAGTCCCAAACCAGGCAGTGATGCAGCTGCTCAGGATGCTCTCAATAGTCCCTCTATAGAATGTAGTGAGGATGGGGGGTGGGAGATGTGCTTTCCTCAGCCTTCGAAGAAAGTAGAGACGCTGCTGGGCTTTCTTGGTGATAGAGCTGGTGTTGAGGGACCAGGTGAGGTTCTCCGCTAGGTGAACACCAAGGAATTTGGTGCTCTTGACGATCTCCACAGAGGAGCCGTCGATGTTCAGCGGAGTGTGTTCACCTTGTGCTCTCCTAAAGTCAACAACCATCTCTTTTGTTTTGTTGACATTCAGGGACAAGTTGTTGGCTCTACACCAGTTTGTCAGCCGCTGCACCTCCTCTCTGTATGCTGACTCGTCGTTCTTGCTGATGAGACCCACCACGGTCGTGTCATCAGCGAACTTGATGATGTGGTTCGAGCTGTGCATTGCTGCACAGTCGTGAGTCAGCAGAGTGAACAGCAGTGGACTGAGCACACAGCCCTGGGGGGCCCCAGTGCTCAGTGTGGTGGTGGTGGAGATGCTGTTCCCGATCCGGACTGACTGAGGTCTCCCAGTCAGGAAGTCCAGGATCCAGTTGCAGAGGGAGGAGTCCAGGCCCAGCAGGTTCAGCTTTCCAATCAGGTGCTGGGGAATGATTGTGTTGAATGCTGAGCTGAAAAACGCGCATCTGGAAGGGAGGCATCTTTGTCACAGGCAACTGATATTGTCCTGTAGTTGGTGATGGCCTGGATGCCCTGCCACATGCGCTGCGTGTCACCGCTGTCCTGGAAGTGACTGTGGATTCTCTGGGCGTGTGCGCGCTTTGCCTCTCTGATTGCCCGTGACAGTTTGGCCCTAGCTGTTCTTAGGGCTGCCTTATCGCCTGCTCTGAAGGCGGAGTCTCGGACCTCAGCAGCGTGCGCACCTCCGCCAGTCATCCACGGCTTCTGGTTGGAGCATGTGGTGATGGTCTTGAGAAAGTGACATCATCAATGCACTTGCTGATGTAGCTGGTCACTGATGCTGTGTATTCCTCCAAGTTGGTAGAATCAGCCATATGTTGCAGCCTCCTGAACATGTGCCAGTCAGTACACTCAAAACAGTCCTGAAGAGCAGAGATGGCTCCTGCTGGCCAGGTTTTCACCTGCTTCTGAAGCGGTTTTGTGCGTCTGACTAGCGGTCTGTATGCTGGAATTAACATAACAGAGATGTGGTCTGAGTAGCCGAGGTGGGGCGGGGCTCCGCCGTCGCGCCTGCGATGTTTGTGTAAACAAGATCAAGCTGTTAGCCCTCTCGTTGCAAAGTCCACATACTGATGGAATTTAGGGAGTACTGTCTTGAGATTCGCATGGTTGAAATCTCCGGTGACAATAAACAGTCCGTCGGGGTGAGCGTTCTGCAGTTCAGCTCATAGCCCCATACAGTTCACAGAGCACTTCCTTAGCGTTAGCTGGGGAAATGTAAACTCGGTTATGTAAACAGTGGTGAATTCCGTGGTAGATAAACAGGTCTGCATCTAACAGTCACAAGCTCCAACAGCGATGAACAGTAACTAGAGACTAGCATAGAGTTCTTGCACCATTCGTGTTGATGTAAACACACAAGCCACCACCGCGAGTCTTACACGAGAGAGCTGTATTTCTGTCGGCACGAAGCGAGGCGAGCCCGTCTAGCTGAATGGCGGCATCCGAACTCTGTCTCTGAGCCACGTCTCCGTGAAAACAAAGACGCAGCAATCTCTAAACTCATGCTGCGTAGCCTGCTGAAGTCGGATATAGTCCAGTTTATTGTCCAGGAGCAAACATTTGAGAGCAGGATAGGCGGGAGAGCCGGCCGGCTAGGGTTTGTTTTAGCCTAGCATGGACCCCTGCCCTCTTGCGCGCTTCGCTTTCGCACACCGCTACGACGTCCTCTCCCCCGGCCACCGGCATCAGGCAACGCCGAGGACTGGAGGCCTGGTCTCCACAGCAAGCCGAGTACGCGTAGCGCCTCCTGCAGGTCATAATGCAGCTTGGTTTTTGCATGAGTCTTATATTTTAGTAGTGTCTGGCGATGGTAGCCACAAACACCGGTTGCTCCGATGTCCATGTGCTGCAAAAGTCGGGCTTTTTTAACAAAAATAGCACCATTGTGGATCCGGAGTGGCCGCTGCATGCTACCACGCCGCCATCTTGGATCAAAAGAATTTGCTGGTTACTCCTAAAGACGTTCCCAAAGCGCTAAATCAGCGCAGCATCTCGTTCTGCTTTTTCAGGGAACAGGGGTTACTGTTAAGTAACCCAAGACGTTCTTCTTATTGGACAGGTAAACTTACATAACTGCAAAGCATGTGAAATAGAGTGGCATAAGGATTGATCTGTGTAATTTTAGATAACTTGATATCTAAAATTGCCTGCTACTGCTGACGATTTGCAAGCTACCTTGCTTCATAACTTTCAAATAATATCAACGATCTTGTCTTTATACTAAAAGTCAGGTATACAGGATAAAGTTAACCAAATACTCTGGTTTCTTGATCGTAGTACAACATATGACATAGAAAACATACAATAGTACACAATAAAAGTGCAACAGTAAACTGTCTAGTAAACTGGTATAGTTCGGTGGTATGTAACTGTGTGTCTGTATCAGTATGCTATGCTAGCCGATAAGTAGTTTTTGTTTAGTCTCAAAGATTTTAGTAAAACAATCATTAATGTGTAATTTACATTATGCTACCTCATCTGTCAGCATGATGCCAGTGAATCACGTTCAGTCTCTTTGTACGTTATGTCATTGTTTTGGATGCTTGCTCGCTCACGTCCCAATGGAGTGTTTGCACGAACAACAGGTAGCTGGCTGCAGTTCACTTAATGGCCACTGATGTCATTAAAACAAGGGTTTCTGAATCTTACATACTGCACTTTTAATGGTTCCAGTATTAATTCCAGTAATTCTTTTAGTACTTTTGAGAGAGAATTATATGAAAATGAGAAATGCAATTCTTAATGGATTTACTCTCCAGTCTGTTGCCAAATTATGTGATCCTTTAACATTTCTGCAGAGCATAACAAATCAGAAATAAATGTCATAAAATTCTTGTAAAATGTGTATTTGCTGACTTTTTTGAGACATAAATCTAATCCAATAATTGATCCTAACAATTAGGAAATATTTAAAATGTGTGTATCTTTAATTAAACATTGCCATATGAACAACCAGTCAGTAACTGCACTGCTTGATTTAAGTCTTAGATTTATAAATGAACATGACAACAGTAACAGTTTCAGAGACAGTTTACACTGTGTTCTGCAGTCTAATGTTGTACTTCAAGCTTGTAAGACTTCTACAGATCGTATGTAATTTTCTAATTGGACATTCACAACTTGTATATCAGTGTATTAGACTGGAAGCACTGTATGTTTCACGCTGTAGATTCAAAAGTACCATCTCATATGAGTAATTCTTTCGGAAATCTGACTA
The DNA here is from genome assembly GCF_025860055.1 of Xyrauchen texanus. Lineage (NCBI taxonomy): Eukaryota > Metazoa > Chordata > Actinopteri > Cypriniformes > Catostomidae > Xyrauchen > Xyrauchen texanus. Next base: position 11,160,226 of record NC_068291.1, read on the forward strand.
TACTGAAATCTATATATTTTCGCGCTGTAGATGCAAAGTAACCTGAGTAATTCTTTCAGGAATCGGACTATACCGGAAGTGCTGCAGATTCAACCAATTCAACAGAGCCGGCTCGCCAGAGTCATTCATTTGAGTGTTTTTGTCACGAACCCCGCTCCCTCGCTCCGCCCCCTCGAGCTTCCACGCTCGTTTTTCTCCCTCGAGCTTACTCGCTCGTTCCGCCCCCTCGAGTTTACACGCTCGTTTTGCTCCCTCGGGCTTCTACGCTCGTTTTGCTCCCTCGGGCTTCCACGCTCGTTTTGCTCGCTCAAGCTTGCACGCTCGTTTTGCTCCTACAAGCTCTCATGCAGGTCTCCCTCCTCGGGCTCACATGCCCGCTCTGTCACCACATTAGTTTCACCTGCACTCGTCTCATCACCTATCATTGTTTACACCTGCACTCGCCCCTATATATATCACTGCCCTTTCGTCTCACTCCTGTTGGTTATTGTGTTTAGTTTCCCGTATCTTTGCCCCCCGCTAGTCTCGTCTAGTTTTGAACTCCCTTGTGTTTAGTCTTCCTCTTAGCTTGCCAGCTCCAGTATTCCCCTAGCTCCCCTGTTTGTTCTACTCGTTAGATTTCCTCGTTACTCTGATCCTGTTTCCCGGCTTCGACCTCCCCACTCTCGTTGACCACTCTCTCCCGGATTTGCCCCTTTACTCGACTTTGATTCCCCGGCTTTTGACCCTACGCTTCCCTCAACAACTCTTCTCTGGATTTACCCTGTTTGTACTTTTGCCTGCTTTGTATTAAATAAAAGCAGTTTCATCCGACATTGTGACTGTCTCATCTTGTGTGTGTGTGTGCGGGTTACAGAATAACCAACCCCACTGTAGACAGTCACAATGCGTCACGCGGAGGATTCGCGCAGCTCACTAGAGCGGAGATGCACGTCACATTCGGCGCGAGGAGCTACAGTTTGGAGGCTGTTCATTACAGTCTTCCAGCGGCATCGGCAGAAAATGAATGCAGGGGAACTGTTAGTGGAACCAAAAGTCATGCAGATCATGTGATTCCTGTATTCCTGTATACACGATACATGGTATCTCAGCAAGAACCAGTTCTCGGTTCCCAACCCTATACCAAACATTGTAGTCTGAACTCCAAATAAGTGTATTTTCAATATAAATCAAATCAAACCCTGGCTTCAGGATTAAACATTATGAAACTAGCATAGGTTCTAGTCCAATGAATGAATAAAATCTAAATCAAAATCAAATCACTTTATTGTCACACTACCATGTACACAAGTGCAACAGTAGGTGAACGTCTTGTGTGCAGTTCCGAGCAACCTAGCAGTCATGACAGTGACGAAACATATACCAATTACAATAAACAACATATTTACACAACACAATTTACATATCAAATGTAAACATACTTACACAACACAATAATAATATGCAATGTACAGTAAACAATACACACAATATAGAATACACATAAAATTAAAATAAAAAATTAAGAGTATATAAAAAATATATATACAGTAGTTGTATTGAGGAGAATATAATTATGACAGTCCAGTGTGAGGTAATAGATTAATAAAGTGCAGTGATGAAGTATATTGATCGTGAGAGATGAAGTGTTCAAAAGTCTGATTGCTTGGGGGAAGAAGCTGTAATGTAGTCGGCTGGTGCGGGTCCTGATGCTGCGATACCGCCTGCCTGATGGTAGCAGTGAGAGCAGCCCATGACTCTGGTGGCTGGAGTCTCTGATGATCCTCTGAGCTTTTTTCACACACCGCCTGTTATATATGTCCCGCAGGGAATACCACCTCACTCAAAGATCCCTGGATCAAATAACTATCAGCTTTGTCTCCAAAGTTGCTCCATAAGTGTGATGCTTCTTGGTTGTTGTTCTCAGTTGTCTTTTTTATTAATGATAAAAACATTTCCATGAATAAAAATAAAGTGTTGATACGGAATAGTGCACTTACACAAAGGATAATTCTTTTTGCAGTCATTACTGACATATATTCAAAGTTGAACCACAAATACAAGTATATGGTTTAGGTGAGATATTTTGCTGATAAGCCATTTGTTTAACTGTTGCTTTTTGTAATAGACGCAGGTGATTTGCAAGCACTGTGTAAAATGCTGCACAGAAGTACACTGCACTATCACTCTGTGTAAGGTTTTTGATAGTCAGAGTGCCGTTCTTTCTTCCATTTCCCTTCACAATGACCTTGTTTTTAAATTCAGTCTCTAAGTAATCAGTTTCATCATTCAGATATCCCATTAGTTTAAAGTCAAGGGAGTCTTGTGTCTGTTTGTACCACAGGATCAGGTAATAGCTTGGTATATAGTGTGTGTGTCAGGAGGCAATCAGGCTCACTCACATCCACAACACAAAGATCACACTCACCCGAATACTAATCACCTGCACCTGTCATCAATCCAGCAATCACCAGCACTATTTAAGAGCACAACTCACCTCCAGTCTCTGTCAAACCTTGAACGAGGAAATATCCACTAACCTGCTCTCTGTGCTTTTCAGACGATTGTTCCTGAGACTATTCCAGTCTGTTTCCTCAGTACACCTTTGTGTTACTTACCTGTTTTCCCTCGTCCAGAGACTAGAGATGGGCAGATCGAGGCTTCGTGAAGCAATGAAACAGTCGAAGCAAATGTGCCATTTTGTTTCGAGGCTTCGAATCAATCCGAAACCCGTCTCCACGGTGACACCTAGTGGTCACTTGCAGGTGTTGATCTGAAACAACCTTTACAAAGAGCTAATAAAAAAATGTGTTTTTTTTTTTTTTTTTTTTTTTATTGTATTTTTGTAATATATGAAGCTTGTAACCTGTAGTCTCTTCACATTGCATAATGTGATTTTGGTCATGAAAAATGAATATTAATAAAAATAAATCAAGCCACAATGTCTCCCTTTCTTATAGATTTTTATTCAAAAATATTAATTTCTCTGCTGTTGAAGGACTCAGCCTACTTCTTTTTTACAGATAATTTCTCCAGCCTTTGAAAAAATTCTCTCACAAGGGACACTTGTTGCTGGCATACAAAGATATTTTTTAGCTAGGACATACAAATGAGTAAAGATTACTGCTCTCTCTTTCCAGTAAGTTAGAGGATCATGAGTTCTGGGCAAAACGCATCGCTGAGGTATTTTTTCACTTCCACTGTGGCATCAGCTGTAGGATTGTGTATCATCTGGGTCTCACGGATACGATTGTCAAAATGTTCCCATAAACTGTCTTGTGTTTCAACTGGTGTTGATGATGGGCCTGATGTTGACATTTGTGGTTCTGAATTAAAAGAATGGCAATTAGTAACAAATCATAAACTGACAACACATATGAAGTATAAATTTCATGAATCACATTACATAAGATAACATAGACTGAAACTCACCAGGAGTTGTGTTTGAACGCATCAGTGAAGCACACTCCAGTGTGATGTGCTTTTCAGCATCCAGGGCTTTGGCAGGATTTCCAAAAGCCACATTTTTAAACCTTGGGTCCAGCAGTGTAGCCAGTGCCAAGGCTCTAAAAGTCTCGTACCCTCCACATCTGGAGTGCAGACCTTCTTGTAGATGTGAGCCTATGAGCCAACACAAGAGAAAACCATATTAATTAAAATAATGACAACAATATGAGAGTTATGGCCAATTACACGTATGGTCATAGTGTCCTACCTAATTGTACAGTTGATTCCTGCGTTGCATTTCCTTTTTCTGTGCAAGCTTGTGCTGCAACATCCTGTACAATGGTATGAGCTTTGAAGCAGACACTCTCTGTTCCTCTGACATCTCTGTTGTTGCTAGTTTGAATGGTTGAAGAAGTGTCAATGACTGTTGAATAATGTCATACTCAAGACTTGTCAGGGGAGCAGTATCACTGTTTAAATTGGCAAGTGCAGCAGCCACTGGCTCACGTTGCTCATACAAGCGTTGTAGCATGTCGAATGTGCTGTTCCATCTCGTTTCAACCTCCTGTATCATTTTCAGACTTGGTCTGCCCATCAAGCTCTGCATCTCCACAAGCTTGTCCTTTGCTTTGCAGCTGGATCTGAACAACCCCACTATCTTTCTGGCTTTCTGGCGAATTTCATTGATGACTGGGGTTTGATCCAGGGCCTTTTTCACTATCAAATTCAAATTATGAGCAAAACATGGGACATGGCGAAGGTTGAGTAGCTGGGCACTTAGGATCATGTTGGATGCATTGTCAGTCACCATGCAGTGAACTTTGGAGGTTATTCCCCACTCAGCCATTAGCAAGGCTTTAGCCTCCATGAGATGCTGGGCTGTGTGGGTTTGGTAAAACCTCCTTACACCCAGTAAAACAGTTGCCATTGTTGCCTCTGGTGTTATGTAATGGCATGTTACACCAAGATATCCATCCATATTAATGGAAGACCACATGTCAGCCGTAAGGCTAACAAATTCCGCCTTTGTAGGTCCTCCATTGTCTTCTCCTTGGTTGTGTTGTACCTTTCAGCTGACCATTGTTTTAAGCACCTTCGGGATGGGAGGACATAGCTTGGATCAAGCTTGTTCACAAAGGCCCTGAAACCCTCATCCTCCACGATGGTGAAGGGCTGCAGATCCTTCACCACCATGTTCAGAAGAGCCTCATCCAATTCCCTCTGTCTGCCTTTTTAAAGAGAAGATAAAACATACTTTCAGACAAATATATTGGAAAAATAGTAGCCTACCGTGAAAGTAGTCTACTGGTTCATTTGGAAACCTTCCTAAACAAAGTTATGTTATGAATATTTATGCTCAGTGTGCAGAGAAAGATAAAGTGCATTATAGAAATACAACAATTACAAAAAAACAAAATGATGTCTTGGCTGTAGATTGGGTACTCATATGTAGACATATAAAATGTATATTCACAAATTATAATATTATATTGACAACATTTGTTTTTAAAGTGATTGGCAGTTGTGATTGGGATGTTAGGCATGTCTTAGTCCATGGCCTTTCTAAACAATGGCCCAACACTTAGTTATTATATTTCACTTATAATTAGCCTATATTTCAAACAATGCATACCTTGCTTAGATGGCCCAGCAGTGTCAGTAGCAGGCCTTGGTACAGGGGAACACTACCATCCTCTGCACCCTGCAGAATGGCAGGATGAATGCTCCTCAAATGGTGCATCATGGATGATGTATTGTTGCAGTAGGCGAGCTGCCGATCACAATACACACATCTCACTTTATTTGGGGTTTCCAAATGGAAATGCTCCCACACCACAGATGTACGGCATCTCTTCTGTGGAGCCTCCATTTCTATCTATCTATCTATCTATCTATCTATCTATCTATCTATCTATCTATCTATCTATCTATCTATCTATCTATCTATCTATCTATCTATCATCTATCTATCTATCTATCTATCTATCTATCTATTTTATATGTAGCCTATCTATCTAATAATCTATATGTATCTGTAATATATGTATCTATCTATTAATCTATATATATATATATATATATATATATATATATATTTCTATCAATGCATCTATTCATGTGTCACTATATGTACTCTGTGTGTCTCTAAGTCAATGTGTAAATGTAAATTAAATCCTAAATATAACTAAACAAATCGCACTATAAATGTCACTATATCACCAAAAATCCACTATCTCAAAACCAAACTCCTCTCACAAAAACCCACGATATGAAAATGCGTTGACAAAACTTTTATACTGTGTGATTGTGTGATTTGTTCCCGAACCGACCAATCAATGAAACCCTGATTCGGCGGAGCACTCCACCTGATGAAACACTTAGGCGCTTCATTTAGCCGTTGTCACGTGACGTGGGTGTTTTGAATCACGCTTCGGATCAGTGTTTCGAATCATCTTTGCTTCGGGATCTCGCAAAGCTTCGGAACGTCTGTTTCGCGCCAGCCATCCTTACCAGAGACTCCTCCATCTCCCTGGTGTTCATACTCCACGCCCTTTGGATTGTGATACTTACCACACTCAAGCCTGCCATTATCTGCAAGAGAAAAGACGGTCATTCATCAGTATTATACTCACAGCACCCGTTGATGCATCTGAACTTCCCTACTGTCCTACGAAAGCTTCATTAAAAGTTATTCTGAATCCTTCTAACCTTGTTGTCCTAGTGTGTATCCTGACAGAAGGTTCGACCAAAACCGCTATGGATTCGGAACAAACTAATCCTGTGATTAATCCAGCTGGAATTTCCCTCCTGAGCTCGGTGGCCGTGAGCTGCAGTGATTCCCACTTCCGCATCTGACGCTCCACCACCGCTGTTTACTTTCTGCCCTATGATGAAACCAGCGCCTTTCTCTGGCCGGGAGGAGGATTGCAGCAGATTTCTCCTTCAGTGCTCACTCGCTCTAGAGGTACAACCATACAATTTCCCAACTGAACGTTCAAAAATCTCCTTCATTATTTCACTCTTATCTGGCCGAGCACTTCAATGGGCAGAATCCATGTGGAATCAGACAGGACCGGTTACTGACTCTCTTCAAAACTTCATAACACACTTTAAAGAAGTATTTGGTTGTCCTGTAGGTGATTCATCAGTCTGTGAGCAGTTCTATCACCTCCAAGGACAAATATCTATAACTGACTATGCTATAAAGTTTAGAACCCTTGCCGCCACGAGTGGATGGAATGAGAGAGCACTCATGACAACCTACCGTCAAGGATTAAATCCAGCCCTCAGATTACAACTCGTAATTTATGATGATGTCATGGGCCTTGAGAAGTTTATTCAACAATCTATCAGAGTCTCTCGCCGAGTTCAAAATTGTTACCCAGATCTTCACCAATCATCATATGCTTCCTCGTCTAGGCCTGCTGATATCCCAGATCACGCGGGGTTGAGCCTATGCAAATTGACCATACCCGTCTTTCTCCATCAGAAAGAACCAGGCGCATGACCCATAATCTCTGTCTGTATTGTGGGGACAACTCTCATTACATCGGTGGTTGTCCTGTCCAGTCCACCTCGTCTCTTGGTGAGTTCGTTGGTAGTCAGTCCCTCAATATTGCTCCTTTATCCACCACCGTTTCATTGATTTCTACTGATGTTACCATCTCAGTTACAGCCCTCATTGATTCAGGATCAGTGGGTAATTTCATCTCGGGCGACCTCTGCCGGCAACTTCAACTCCGAAAATCCTCTGCTCAACCCCGTTCACAGCCAAATCAGTGACTGGAAAGACCTTGAATCATGGGTATGTAAAACACAGAATAAAACCAATCACTTTAAGAGTCGGTTGTCTACACGAAGAACCATTCACTCCTTTGGTGTTAGAAAATTCCACTTCTGCGATCATTCTTGGCAGACCCTGGCTCATCCAGCACAATCCTGATGTCTCATGGAACAACGGAGAAATTCTGCGCTGGGGTTATACTTGTTTCTCTACCTGCTTCCCTAAGCTTCCAAGACCTGCCTCTACTTCGTCTCAAACTATCTCCATTGCTGTGACATCTATCAAGAGCCCTCAAGCAAAATGGACCATGGAAATTCCACCCTGTTATGCCTCCTTTGCAGACGTATTTAGTCCTGAAAAGGCCTCTCATCTTCCCCCACACAGACCTTGGGATTGCGCCATTGACTTGGAACCTGATACATCGGTGCCCCGCGGCCACATTTATTCTCTCTCCATCCCAGAACAACGAGCCATGGAAGAGTATATACAAGAAGCCCTAAATCAGGGGTACATTAGATCCATCAACTCGCCAGCAGCATCTAGTTTCTTCTTCGTGGCAAAGAAAGATGGTGGTCTAAGACCTTGCATCGATTACGGGCTTTGAATAAGATCACCATCAAGTTTCGGTACCCACTCCCTCTCGTACCCACATCACTCGAACAGCTACGAGGCTAGTATCTTCACCAAGCTTGACCTCAGAAGTCGCGTATAATCTAATCCGGATCACGAGAGGGGGATGAGTGGAAGACCGCATTCATTACCCCCTCTGGCCACTACTGAATATCTTGTTATGCCGTATGGTCTGGTCAAGCGCCCTTCGGTGTTTCAAGATTTCGTGAGCGAAATACTCCGTGATTTCCTCAACAAATTTGTGATAGTATATATTGATGACATTCTTATCTTCTCCCAAGATGGATCTTCACATCAGCGACATGTCTCCAGTGTTCTCCAACGATTCACGAGATCACTCCCTCTTCCTAAAAGCAGAGAAATGCATCTTCCATCAAGATTCGGTTACTTTCCTTGGGTACATTGTGGGTAAGCAGGGGTGAAGATGGATGAAGGAAAGGTCATGACAGTCACCTCATGGCCCACTCCATCAAACAGTAAAAGAGCTCCAAAGATTCCTTGGCTCAGCAATTTCTATCGCAGGTTCATTAACAATTACAGTACCATAACCTCTGCTCTTACCTCTCTCCTGAAAGGCAAACCAAAATCCCTGTCCTGGAACCTTGAAGCTGGCCATGCCTTCCAGACGTTGAAAAACGAGTTCATCTCTGCTCCTCTTCTACGCCACCCTAACCCAGACCTCGCCTTCATCGTTGAAGTCGATGCCTCCACAACTGGAGTAGGTGCCATACTTTCTCAGCACCAGGGGGATTCCCATAAACCTCTTCCCTGTGCCTTCTTTTAAAAAAAATTATCCCCAGCTGAACAGAATTATGATGTGGGTAACCGGGAACTCCTCGCCATCAAATTGGCTTTGGAAGAGTGGAGACATTGGCTCGAAGGGGCACAACATCCTTTCACGGTACTTACTGATCATAAGAACCTTCAATATCTCAAAGAAGCCAAGAGACTAAACCCGTCAAGCCCGTTGGGCTTTATTCTTCACTCGGTTCCACTTCTATATCACCTATCAGTCCAGGATCCAAGAATACCCGTCGCGGATACTTTATCCAGACTCCATGCCCTTCCAGACACCATTGATGAACCTGAACCAGTTCTGCCCACTACAGTTTTCGTCAATCCCATTCAATGGGACATTAATGATCAAATCCAGGAAGCCACGAGACTAGAACCTACTCCACCAGAATGCCCAGACACCCTCACGTATGTCCCAGGCGAATATCGCCTACCTCTCATCGAATCTGCTCATTAGGTCAGTTAGTGCGGGTCATCCTGGGCGACACAGACTTACACTCTCCTACAGCAACGATATTGGTGGCCAGGCATGAGAAAGGAAGTACAGCGCTTAGATCCAGGGGTGTCAAATTTGCGCTATATCTAAAACTCCACGTCACTTACCTTCTGGGAAACTATTACCTCTACCTATTCCTCAACGGCCGTGGTCGCATCTGGGTATTGATTTCATTACTGATTTACCTCCATCAGGAGGCAACACCTGCATTCTCATTATAGTTGACAGATTCTCCAAAGCCTGTAAACTGATCCCCTTACCAGGCCTTCCTACAGCTCTTGAGAACACCGAGAGCCTCTTCAACCAGGTTTTTCGTCATTTTGGCCTCCCTGAGGACATTGTGTCCGATCGAGGACCTCAATTCATCTCTCGGGTTTGGAAAGCTTTCTTTTCTCTTCTCGGAGTGACGATAAGCTTGACATCGGGATATCATCCCCAGGCTAATGGGCAGACTGAGAGGAAGGTTCAAGAAAGTGATCGTTTCCTCCGCGCGTTCTGTCAAGATCATCAAGACACGTGGAGTCAATTCCTTGCCTGGGCAGAATACGCCCAAAACTCCTTGCATCAGACCACCACAGGGCTAACACCTTTCCAATGTTTCCTAGGTTTCCAGCCACCACTGTTTCCCTGGTCCGGTGAGCCTTCCGAGGTCCCTTCAGTTGATTTCTGGTTTGAGAAAGTGAAAGAGTGTGGAATGATGCCCGTCATCATCTCCAACGGGCCATACACAGACACAAAAGATTTGCAGATGTACGTCGAAATGACACCCCTGTGTTTGAACCTGGTCAACTTGTCTGGCTCTCGACTTCGAGACATCCGTCTCACGCCAAACATGTAAGTAAATTGAGCCCACGATATATCGGACCTTTTAAAATTCTCCATCAAGTCAATCCAGTCACATATAAGCTTCACCTACCTCCTCGATTCAAGATTCACCCAGTTTTCCATGTATCTCTCCTGAAACCTCATTATCCTTCTGTTTTTCCTCCCACTACAGAGCCTGATTCTGACCAGACCCCTCCCTTACCTACCATTGAAGAGGACCCCATCTACTCAGTCCACGAAATCCTGGACTCCCGACGTCGGGGTGGTCGTATAGAATACCGTGTTGACTGGGAAGGTTACGGGCCAGAAGAAAGATCTTGGGTTTCTCGAGGCGATATCCTGGACCCGACTCTTCTCACTGAATTCCACCAACAACATCCACATCGACCAGCCCCACGACCTCGAGGCAGACCACCACGGCGTCGGGGTCCTCGGATCGCTGGCCTGGACCCTGGAGGGGGGGGTAATGTCAGGAGGCAATCAGGCTCACTCACATCCACAACACAAAGATCACACTCACCCGAATACTAATCACCTGCACCTGCCATCAATCCAGCAATCCAGCAATCACCAGCACTATTTAAGACCACAACTCACCTCCAGTCTCTGTCAAACCTTGAACGAGGAAATATCCACTAACCTGCTCTCTGTGCTTTTCAGATGATTGTTCCTGAGACTATTCCAGTCTGTTTCCTCAGTACACCCTTGTGTTACTTACCTGTTTTCCCTCGTCCAGAGACTCCTCCATCTCCCTGGTGTTCATACCCCGCGTCCTTTGGATTGTGATACTTACTACACTCAAGCCTGCCGTTATCTGCAAGAGAAAAGACGGTCATTCATCAGTATTATACTCACAGCGCCCGTTGATGCATCTGAACTTCCCTACTGTCCTACGAAAGCTTCATTAAAAGTTATTCTGAATTCTTCTAACCTTGTTGTCCTAGTGTGTATCCTGACAGTGTGCATATGAACACAGCAGATTCATCTTGGTCCTTTGGCGAGTTAGGAGTTTGGAGAACAGTTTTAACTTGAATGGTAGCTGTGGAGTGAAAATCAAATAAAAAAAAAATGTAACAGTTGAGTATCAATAATAATTGATTATACATATGGACAATATTTAAGAAAATATTTTGCTAAATACATTACTACCTGTGAGAAACATTAAGTGAAGAGGACACTAAAGAGAATATTAATCATGCTTGTCTGTGCTAAGCAACTTTGTTAGTGCATACAGCACAAATCTTTAAATAAATGAAGGTAAGGGAGGAAGTGATGTCACTAAAGGAATATCTGCATTCATGTATTGCATATCAATTGGTTCCTTTCAAATACTGTATAGCAAACAAAAGGAGATACATGAGAAACTATATAAAAAAGATTTTATATATTACGTCCTGACAATTCTTTGGTTTCTATACTGACAAATATACTTTGTTTATTTAATTGTAATATTGTTAAAGGTTTTTGGGAAAGAACTTTACACTGAAAGGCATTTTATGAAAACAAAGAATATATGCAAATCTGTTGTTAACTTGTGTAACTTAATCTGTGAGCTACCTTTGATATTTAGACGCATACATGTGTGCACTTTAATCCCAAGGTCTATATTTTCCTTTAAAAGTTTGAAACTTTTAAATAAGACTTTACGTTTTTCATATAATTTTATATTTTATAATTACTATCTTTTATACTGCAATGCAATGTTTAGTATGTTGTTATTTTTATTTATTTTTTATAATTACATTTTGTATGTAGTGCTATCTGTCACATAATGTATGAAATGTTACAGTTAAAGGTTGTCCCAGATTGCCACCTGTTGGCTAAATTTGTTAATGTACAGATTGCTAGGGTACAGCACTCTTAAGTCTGTTTCGTCACATCAGTGGCGTGTGGTGGACTTTTGAAATCATATACATGTATATACTAATTTTAATTCATGAACAACACATTATAAGTTTATGAAGCACATACTTTGTTCACACCACAAGACTACAATTAGTCATATACATCCCTCGGTTGTCTTCTGTCTATTCTGAATGAGTTAAAAGCATAGAGGTGTCATTTTAGATAAACCTAAACTCAATTGAAAGGGAAAGGTGCACTGACCCTTTAATGTTTAAAATGTTCTACTCAAGACGTTGTAAATAACACTAATCACTATGCCATCAGTTTAAATTGATTACAAAAAATAAAAACAAGTACAATTTCAAACAGTGAAAAACAGTAAGAACAAAAAAAGGACAGATGTTTTCATTATAGACTTTAAATGACATCAAATCTGCTCACTGCAACAACCTCCATTCAGAAACTGAAACCGTTCTTTCAACCAGCCTGATCTCACAGTGAAATCGGAAAAAGAAGATCCACTTTTCTTTCATCAAAATCGGTATACGTTGACCAAAATTTCGAAACACTGCCTCCAGTGGCCAAAGCGGTAAGTGTTGTAGGGCATATGAGCAAGTGTGAGCTCCATTTATGTCCAAGAGAGGTCGCCAAAAGCTAGTAGTGAAGCAAGTTGTTTTCCGCTTTACAGGACGTTATACAATTGAAGAGAAGTGTTGAGTTGATGTTATCCCCCAACCCAAATCTTACCTTAATAGAAACAATATTCGTTTGACTGATAATCCAAGAATCACAAGGATAAAGCGACATTTAAATAAACATATCCAAAACCAACCTGAGCGTGATGTTAAATTCCTGACCTGAAGTGATTTTTTCACAACTATAATAAGCTTTTCATACAAGAGTTTTCAGATTCTTTATCTTCCGTTGTGCATAATGTTGATAGGCTTTTGATCATCTGCGATTTTAATACTCACGTATGCTTTCCATGTAAGCATTTGGTTAAAGAGGTCATACACTTGATCTGATTTATTCATTAGGCCTTCCTACTTTTAGTGTAGACATAGAATATATGATTTTGTCAGATCATAAGCTTGTTATTTTTAAAACTGTCATCTCTACTCTGGTACTTGACTCTGTACCTGCTTGTAGCTTTGTTTGATTGTCTTGAAGACATTCAAAGTGTCACGATCCCCTGTTGTCTGCCCTGTGTTTCACTTGTCACCTGTCATAAACTACACTTCCCATAATTCCCTGCCCTCATCACTGCCAGTCATTCATTGTTCTCACCTGTGTCGTTTAATCATCATCACCCTTCTGTATTTAAACCCTGGTTGTTTGGTCAGTCTTTGTTGGTCGTTAAATGTAAATGTATGCATGTTCAAATGATTGCCTGTGTTCTCCTGCTCTCCTTGGATGTTTTTTCGTGTTTATGTTTTGTTTTCCCCATGTGGATGTTTTGTTTGTTCCCTGTATTGTTTTATTCTGAGTTACCCTGTTCACCGTTTTGTTTCACTCATTAAAGAAGCTATATCCCCACTCCTCGTCTGCCTGCATAACACAAAGTTTTCTCTCCTGTATTGGCTTCTCTTTACTGGCTTCCTGTTCACTACGATCCAGTTCAAAGTTTTAATGTTTGTTTATAAGGGCTTGCTAAATTTAGCACCTCATTATATTTCTGATCTCATTTATCTATATCAATCTTCTAGACATCTACATTCATCGAATACCTTGCAGTTAACTGTTCCCAGGTCATGCTTAAAATTGAAGGGTGATCGAGCCTTTTCAGTTGCAACACCATGACTCTGGAATAAGTTGCATCTACATATTAAGTCCTCTCCAACTCTTGATGATTTTAAATCACTCCTTAAAACTTGTTTTTTTTAGAATTTGAAAATATGCAAGTGTAGCATTATTAGTTTTATTGTCTTGTGTATTTTGTTTAATCTTGCTTTGTGTATGTTTTGCTTTGGGAAATCTTGTAATCTATATTTCTTTTTAACTGGTTTAATTGTATGGCACTTTGGTCAACAGTTATTGTTATATAAATGTGACTGACTGACTGATTGAATGTTTCCTCCCCAGTAAAGCAACTGAAATCGTATGCCCTTCTGGTAGAATGCTTGTTTAATTCCATTGAATGAAGCATGTTTCCTCAACAAGGTAGTCTGAGATATGGGTATATTCTGACAGTGTTTCCCTTGAAATTCATCTCACGACATCTGACCCATTTTACCCCATTTTTTCTTGAAATCAGTCAAGTCAAAGGTTATGGCCATCTGCTGGCTTTTGACCAGGAGATCGGTGACCATGCAACATATTGACCACAAACTTGATGAGGTCTTAGCCCACTACCCTCCGGGAAATTGACAGTTCTCAAATTATCTCGGCGTGATTGCATTGAAGATTTGGAGAACCAATGACAAGAGTTGTGTTCTGTGTTTGTCTTGATAGCGTTTTCAGCCACTACAATTTCTTTCTAAATTCTCCCGACCTTACTTCATCACAACCAAACAGCTCTAGACACTATTCACAGTCTCTTATAGTGCACTCATGGAACTTTGTGAAGGTCCAATAGATTCCTGCATTAAGGCTGAAATGTCCTCTTTGAGGCAGATTCATTGTTTAGTTAATTTAGACACCAGAGGGTTGTTCCATAAAACAAGATTAGAAAATAAGCCAGGCTTATTTTGGTTAGTCAGACTTATTGTCTGTGAATTCTGTTTCATAAAGCAAACTTAAAATAGTTCAAACTCAGTTACCCTGGAAACTTATGCTGGGAAACTAGCCTGGTCCAGGGCAGGCTAACTGTCAGGCTAAGCCTGAAATGATGCTTAACCAGAATACCGTTTTAACACTGACCCACTGGGAATGTGATGATATTACATCGGACTCTCTGGCATGCTGCCATTTTATTTCATGTAACCACTATCAGTCCAACAATGAAAACAAATGCACTTTAAAAATAAATGTAATACATTCGAACATACAAAAAAAAATTAAATGTCTATAAATAGGGAGCTCCACCCATATGTGTAGGAGGACGCAGAGTCATGGCGTGTCCTTTCATTGATGAGGTGGTGGATGAGGGAGTGATAATCATACGCAGGGCATTTCAAAGAGAACGTACTTTCAGGGACAGGGCAGACCCGTTGGCTATTTCTGACTACTACCTGCATGAACGGTATAGATTCTCGAGGGAAGGGATAGCATATATTTGTAGATTACTGAGCCCACACATCGCAAATAGCACACGGCGCAATAAAGCGCTCACAGTCCCACAGACTGTGTGCATTGCACTTCGCTTTTTTTGCCAGCGGAACATTTTTGTACACAGTTGGAGATGCAGAGAATATCAGCAAAGCATCGGTTTGCCGCTCTGTACTAATTGTGTACCTGTCTTTAAAAAAATACTTAATGTGTTCATCACCTTCCTGGCCACAGAGCGATTCACAGTATTAAACAGGCCTTTTATGGAATCGCTGGTAAGTTCAAATAAGAACTATATAGAAAATGGAAATATTTATTGTCTGTTAATGTAAGACAATTGACAGACAAACACTTAACTTTTGTAGCTTTCCCAAATGTTATCGGAGCTCTGGACTGCACCCACGTGCGCATAAAGCGCCCGTCTGGTCCGCATGAAGCAGACTTCGTTAATAGGAAATCATTACACAGCATCAATGTACAGGTACAGTCCCACTGAGATTATATTGTAGGCTAGAAGCGATTGTTCTTTAAAATAAGCTGGGCACCAGTGTTCTATTCATTGCAAATACATTAACAATTCTATTTACACTCACCTAAAAGATTATTAGGAACACCTGTTCAATTTCTCATTAATGCAATTATCTAATCAACCAATCACATGGCAGTTGCTTCAATGCATTTAGGGGTGTGGTCCTGGTCAAGACAATCTCCTGAACTCCAAACTGAATTTCAGAATGGGAAAGAAAGGTGATTTAAGCAATTTTGAGCGTGGCATGGTTGTTGGTGCCAGACGGGCCGGTCTGAGTATTTCACAATCTGCTCAGTTACTGGGACTTTCACGCACAGCCATTTCTAAGGTTTACAAAGAATGGTGTGAAAAGGGAAAAACATCCAGTATGTGGCAGTCCTGTGGGCGAAAATGCCTTGTTGATGCTAGAGGTCAGAGGAGAATGGGCCGACTGATTCAAGCTGATAGAAGAGCAACTTTGACTGAAATAACCACTCGTTACAACCAAGGTATGCAGCAAAGCATTTGTGAAGCCACAACACGCACAACCTTGAGGCGGATGGGCTACAACAGCAGAAGACCCCATCGGGTACCCATCCTCTGATGGCTACTTCCAGCAGGATAATGCACCATGTCACAAAGCTCGAATCATTTCAAATTGGTTTCTTGAACATGACAATGAGTTCACTGTACTAAAATGGCCCCCACAGTCACCAGATCTCAACCCAATAGAGCATCTTTGGGATGTGGTGGAACAGGAGCTCGTGCCCTGGATGTGCATCCCACAAATCTCCATCAACTGCAAGATGCTATCCTATCAATATGGGCCAACATTTCTAAAGAATGCTTTCAGCACCTTGTTGAATCAATGCCACATAGAATTAAGGCAGTTCTGAAGGCGAAAGGGGGTCAAACACAGTATTAGTATGGTGTTCCTAATAATCCTTTAGGTGAGTGTATATATATCTATGTAAGTCCAATGTAGTGACCTACATTTTTAATTATTTAGATGATTTGTGATGCAGATTGCATCATCACAAATGTAGAGGCAAAATGGCCTGGCTCAGTGCATGATTCCAGAATCTTTCGGGCCTCTTCTCTTTCCCACCAACTGGCACAAGGTATGTTAGTCACTTAACATATAGCAAAAACTACAGCTTTAAAATACCTTCACCAAATTGCTTAAATTTTATATATTTTTTTTTTTTTTTTTGATTCAGGTCAATTCTCAGGAGTTTTGCTGGGAGACAAGGGATGCCTGCCTTATCTCTTGACTCCTTATCAGGAGACGCAGACTGAGGCACAGCACAACTACAATATTGCCCATGCACGCACAAGAGCTCGTATAGAGATGGCATTTGGGCTCATCAAGTCAAGGTTCCAGTGCCTGAATTACCTCAGAGTGATTCCACAAAGGGCATGTGACATTGTAGTTGCATGTGTTGTGCTACATAACATTGCCTGTCTGAGGAGAGAGAGGCAACCAAGGATGGTTGTAGAGCAAGACTGGGACATTGAAGGCATTTTTGATGACAATGAAATAGGCAGGGTTATAAGAGACAGTTATGCCAATAATTATTTTGGTTAATACTGTCCAAACCATGTTAAAAGTTTTCACTTTCCCTTAATTTACCAGACACACAAGTCATATTTAATTTTTATTTTATTTAGGTTGAAGCTGGCTGTTGGGGGTGAAAACATACAATTAAATGTGGTCAAAAAACAAAAAGGTCATGTGTCATTGTTTTAAATATGGCAGTTCTACTTGCATTTTTCTCAAGATGTTGGATTTCCAGCTCCAACTTTCTCATCTTGAGTTTTTTATATTGGATGTCAGTATCTATGGCCTCCATTTGTTTCAGGAGATACCTTTTGTAGACTCCCTTTATGTTCTGGGTTTTGTAGGAACAGAAATTTAAGTTTTTTCAATTTGATCTAGTGCTCTTGGCACTTTTTTTGTAATTTTTTAATACTCACTTGGTCACATGTGGTCCCAGACTGAGAGGGCTCTAGAAGGGTGTCAGCATCCTGTTGCCAATAATGGAAATACACACAATTTAGCACCTCACAGGCATGCTTTTAAATATATAATGTGCAAATCTGTGCCTACCTCAGGCCTCCTTGAACATACTGACACAGTCTCCTCATCCTCCTCAACTGTAGATGGGCCTTCAACCTAAAACCATTCAGTAAACTTGGTTTAATAAATCACCATGTGACGGGGCGGAGGGCGGGGCCGGGTCATGATCCTGCGCACCGGTCCCGTATAAGGCTAATTATGCCTCCGTGAGGTTTAAAGGCTGACTGCAGAGGGCCGTGCGGGAGAGAGAGATCGTTAGCGGACATGTCCGTCATGTGTGTGTTTATGTCTTCTTTTAAGTTTATCATTAAAACTATTATTTATATTATCAAGCCGGTTCTCGCCTCCTCCTTACCCATCCTTTCCATTGATCGTTTTACACTGGTGCCGAAAGCCCGGGAAGGAGGAGGGATACGCCGTAGTAGAGTTCTCGCCACTACCGTCCACCCCAACGGAGCAGCCGCGGCCATCTGCCGGGGGACGAGGAGCCCAGCTGCCTGAACGAGGACGATGGCCGCCGACCGCGAGGGGAGAAGGGGATCCTAGCCGACCGCCTGGAGCGGTCAGGGCCGCGGTCAGGGCCGCTGCCAGGGGCGCAGGAGTCGCCTACTGGCCGCTGAAACGCGGCAGGGTTTAAGACCGCGAGCGGGGAGGGGCTCACTGGCGACCGCCTGGAGCGAGAGGACCACTGCCAGGGGCGGGGGAGACCCCTTCGGTTACCCAAGAATGCGGCGGGGTGTTCCGTCCGCCAGGGGCTGGAGGACTGCCTCGGATCTGCCCAGAGAGGCGCGGCTGTCGTCCGATAAAGGGTGGAGGAGTGGCCGAGGAACAAGCTGCGGCATATCGGAGAACTGGCGTGTAAGAGTTTTTTTTTTTTTTCATCTCTCTCTCCTCTCTCTCTCTCACTGTTGCTCTGCGTTGGCCTTTGTCCTCTTTTAAATTTTACAGTTTTGGGGGGTACTACACAGTTACAGGAAGTACCCCCCATTTTAACTATTTCTGTTTCCCTCCCCTTGTCCCCTCCCTCGTCAAGGTAGATAGGGATGACCTGCCGGTAGACAGCGCGGAAGGCGCGCCCTCCCCCAGGGAAGGGATGTACGTCAGGCCGGGGGTCCCCAGCCTGAGAGAACGAGGGAGGAATGTGGCAGGGCGGAGGGCGGGGCCGGGTCGTGATCCTGCGCACCGGTCCCGTATAAGGCTAATTATGCCTCCGTGAGGTTTAAAGGCTGACTGCAGAGGGCCGTGCGGGAGAGAGAGATCGTTAGCAGACATGTCCGTCATGTGTGTGTTTATGTCTTCTTTTAAGTTTATCATTAAAACTATTATATATATTATCAAGCCGGTTCTCGCCTCCTCCTTACCCATCCTTTCCATTGATCGTTTTACACACCACTTGACAAATCAGTGCTTTAAACTCATACTGTCATACTCACAGGGTTCAGCATGATGTCTGGTGGATCCAGAAAGCACACAGAATTTGGCATCACTATAAAACAAAAAGATTTATTTAGGAATGCAAGAATAAAAATAAATAAAATAAACAAAATACCTTTTAAGTAGTGATCTCTTATACTGGATGGAATGGATCCAGATGCTGTTCCCCCCTCTATTCCTTCAATGACAGGCCTCCCTTTATTCAGGTCTAATGCCAGCTCCTCTGCAGGAGTAAAGTTGGCTGTTGGTGGCCCTCCCCCAGTGCCAGCCACCTCACTCTTCTTTTTGGCAGCTGCAAATATTAAACATCATGAGACTGGACAGTTGTAACATCAAGCTGGTTATGCTTAAGTACTTACATAGATTTATACTTTATAATTAATACTTACCATTCTGAACAATATTTTTATATTTTATTTTCACCTGCTGCCATGTTCTTTTTTCTTCACTTAATTTGCTGCTATAAAAGTTACACACACACACACTTCAATGTATTGTGACAAATAAAATATAGTAATGTAGGCCTACATTAATTGCTACTTACGCAATGAGACGATCAGCAATTTCCTGCCAGCCTTTTTCTCTCGTTTTATTAATTGCTGCTGTATTTCCTTTTTTTGTAATCATGTGTTTAATTCTTCGTAAGATTCGAGAAGTAATTGCTGTTCAGTTGCCGTGAACATCGCTGCTCTCTCTTTCCCTTTAGTTGCCATGTTAAATTGATGAATCTATGCTCCACCATCAGGGCTTCTTAAGAATAGCGTGCATGCGCAATTATCTAGACTAGATAAACCTGGTTCAAATTAGTGAGATTGCGTGAACTTGAATTACCTTTTATGAAACAGCCTTAAGCCCCAACTGATTTGTTAGGTTAATTCAAGTCGGGTTTTGGAGCTTAATCCCCGCTTTTCTAAGCTTCTTTTATGAAACAACCCCCAGTTGGTCAATGGAGACGGATTCAGTTTTCGTTTGCAGCTTGTTTTCAGGTGCTAGAAGCAAGATCTTGTTGTCAGGGGAGCATGAGCTTGTTTCTGCTCAAAATTGCTCATAATATGGCTAGTGATATTCCAAACAAATGAATCATTAATTTTAGATGTTATGTGTGTAAAATAGGTATATAAACTTTTGATTTAATTCAGGAGCCCCTCTTCCTTAAATCTTACTCTTTCACAGCCATTCCGGAAGTCGATGTGCCCTTTTTAGCAAATCCAGGAATGTGCAATTATTTCAGACAACTCAATCCAGATTTAATAATCAAATCTGCCGGAGCATTTGAAGAACCAAACTATCATGATTAGAAGATCGGGCATACATCAGATAATCTCAGATGTATTAAGAGTGTACTAGGAACGGGCACCAGGTTCGAGGTGTTTTGAATTTGTTTGGCTTATTTCCCCCGTTAGGTTGTACTTAAAGCCCTTTTGATCTCCCCTTTGTTGTTTAGCTTTGTTGATTGTTAAGTTTGGTTGACGAGTTTCCTTGTTAGTCCTTCGTATTGGTATACATTTCTTTTTGCCTGTGGATATTGTTGTTATCCTGTAAAAAAAATAAAAAAATAAACTCTACACTTTGGTTCTGAAATTATGACTCCCCTGAGCCTTGTGAAAGTCACAAGCTTACATGGTACCCTGACCTAGCTGGAATGCAGGGCTTACAAGGAGACTTGGGAAGTACATTCAGAAAACATCATGGTTACTGTTGTAACCTCCGTTCCCCGATGGAAGGAACGAGATGTTGTGTCGATTGTAGTGACACAACCCAGCGATCAAAAAGTCGTCTAGAACACGTCTAAAATACATAATTGTTAGACATCCAGAAGACGTCCTCAAAGGAACCAGAATGAAAGTTTTTTTTATATGTCTTTTCTGGACATTGTATAGACGTCAATTAAAGACGTGCTACAGACGTAATTGTTAGACATCCAGAAGACGTCCTCACAGGAGCCAGAATGAAGGTTTTTATACGTCTTTTCTGGACATTGTATAGACGTCAATTAAAGACGTGCTACAGACGTAATTGTTAGACATCCAGAAGACGTCCTCACAGGAGCCAGAATGAAGGTTTTTATACGTCTTTTCTGGACATTGTATAGACGTCAATTAAAGACGTGCTACAGACGTAATTGTTAGACATCCAGAAGACGTCCTCACAGGAGCCAGAATTAAGGTTTTTATACGTCTTTTCTGGACGTTGTTTAGACGTCAATTAAAGACGTGCTACAGACGTAATTGTTAAGACATCTAAAAGGCAGCCAGAATAAAAGTTGTATTAGAAGCGTTTTCTGTAGTAGAAATGTCAAAGAAGACTGTTAAAGACCCATACTGATATGGAAATCCCAACTTTAAAAAATGTTTACTTTAAAACAGTGGCAGTGAGTTAGTTCTCACTGAGAAAAACCCAGTTACTCATTGTTAATGGTTGTCGTGTCATGAAACTGCAGACACACAGACCATAGACCAAAATTAGATTTTAAAGAATATTGATAATATTGATGAGATTAACTGCTTAACATTTTCCTGTAAACCAAACTGATCACTCCAAGAAATAAATTATTTAAATCTCAAAATATATTTTAATTACTAATTTTACCCAAACTTAAAACCAGAACAGTAAAGTATAAATGAACACAATAAAACTTAAAACCAGAACAGTAAAGTATAAATGAACACAATAAAACTTAAAACCTGAACAGTCAAGTATAAATTAACACAATAACATAATATAACTTAAAAGCCAGAACAGTAAAGTTATAAATAAAAGTGCTATAAAATGTTAAAACAGTAAACAATTAACAAAATGTGGCTGCTATAAGGTCCACAATATATTCATTTATAGCCACCACCCCCGACTCTCCTGGGGGCATGTTTCAGATGATCAGATGCAGCAGACTTTATTTGGGCCTCTGTTGCAGCTGGGTCCCATTTCATGACAGCAGCTACAATCAAAGCAAAAAAAAAAACATGTAAAATAAATATACAAACGCCACTGTTGTGGTCTAGCTTGCAGCAGAAATACATAGTATACATAGATGAAAAATTGAGTACTCGAATCAATTAAATGAAATAGCCTAGTTATCAAATCACAAATCAAGTCAAATTACATCAAGCCTGATATTAAGCATTCCACACAAGACGCTGCGCTGCTGCTGCTAGTCTTGTCTATTCACACGTATGTTTACAATTGATTTACTGCACTCAAGTAGTACATTTCATGTTAAACATAAATACATACTGATTTGATTTGAAGATAACTTCGGAAGTATTGATGGCAAAATAGGCTACAGAATATTTTGTTCTGTATTTACAGGTGCAATATATGAAAATAATGTTTTTATTTTTTATTACATTTATATCTCCATTTAGGTCAAAACCTAGAGACTTTCAAACATCAACATATCATCGCGTGAAAAATAAGTGTCGGTTCTATTTCCAGCATGCACGCGTTTTCGCCTTTCTGGGATTGGAGAAAAACGTGATTTATTGCCACTTCTCTAAACCAATCATAATCGTCTTGGGCGGCGCTAAGCACCAGGCAAAGCCACGTTGCCGCTGCAAAATAGCCTCGGGAAGGAATTTCTTTTGGTGGAACGTGCACTTTCAAAAGTTGTTTTAGTCGTGCAACAGAAAACTCAGATTGGACAGATAGTCTAGCTAGCTGTCTGGATTTACCCTGCAGAGATCTGAGGAGCAGTTTACATAAATCGACCGGAGCTTAAATTCATTTTAAAGAAAGGTACAGACATCTGGCCGAAAAGAGTGAAATCTGGTGGAATTTCTGAGCAATCCCGGAAGTGGAACGTCGTAGATATAGATTAACTGTACAGTAACAATCGGCTTTCCGATGAAAGACCGTTTTTGTATCATAAACTTCAGTCCATCGCATGCTCTCTCTTCTCCATGAGCCCCTGTCTGTCTCTCCTTCTCCCTTTCTTAATCCTTCTGTTATTGTTGTTAGAAACAAGAGATAGGGCTTTTTTTATTCAGCGTAGGGAATAAAACACAGGGAGGTAAACGTTTGCATTTTATTTTAATAACAGTCCGTTTAAATAAAAGTGCATATGACATCTCACAGGTGGCTTTGACTTACAACCACATATTTAGCCATTTTCATAAAAAATACAATATACAGTATATCTTTTAGCACCATTTAGCCAAAAAAAAACACCAAGATATAATGTTTTATCCATATCGCCAAGCCCTAGCGCACAGTCCTGCTCCTTACTTAAACCATCAACTAAACCAAACCCCCAAATCAACCACCAAATGAAAACAAAATGGGGACACAAGAAAACCAAAGCAGAGCTGAACTAACATGATCAACTGTTCTGGTCAAATGTCTAAAGACCTGTATCTGTTATGTTAATGTGTAAATAAATATCTGTCCATCACTTTGTGCGTGCAGTCCTTTACATCTTTCCCCCCCACTCTTGCCAGCTGACAAACCTATAATTAAAAAAACACATGCAAATATATCAAAGGTAAAAAGTTGAGAACATTGTATGGATAGAAAAAACTAAGTTCAACCAGTGGGGTCCAGTTGTTTGCTGCCCTGAAAAACATTGTCAGTTTTGACAATTATATGTCTAGTCTTGAGATAATTGAAAGATTTGTTTAACTCAAATATCACATATTTTCCAACACATTGTATCAGCAGGTAAAATACAAAATGCAGATAGAATTTGCTGGATCGATATTGAAATGTATCAATATATAAGATCTCTGCTGTATTACTGTGTTGCATATATCTTCTGGCATAAAATGCCGACTGCAGACGGCATTTATTTTATTATTTTATTGTGTCTCCTTATAACGAAATTAACACGCCTAATCTTTCGGACCCATATCACACTGACTGACTCGCAGCTCTGCACACAACAAAAACTCCTGCTGTTCGGATGTTGCCATTTCTGATACTTTAACATTCAAACATTTTAATTAAAAGAAATACACTAAAGTTTGATCAGAAATAAGAATTTTATTATAATAAGCTAAACTTAAGTTACCTAAGAGATCACCTACCGCTGCAGATACTGAAGTGTTAGAGGTTGAAAACTTCTTACCAAGGTTTCAAATTAGTTTTTCTCCAGAAGAGAAGCCTCCTCCCTCTCGAACTCTTCCAAGGTGTCAATCTTGCTTATCTCAATTCTAGAGTTAGGTACGCTCCTCTGGAGTTTTTTGACCTCATCAGTGAGAGTCACCAGCTTTGTTAGCACAATTTTCTGGAATTCTGGCAATAATGAGAAATTAAGAAAAAATCACTATAATCATGGTTCTCTGGTAACAGCAAGGCATTTCAGCTTTCCAGTAAAAGAGTGCTCTCTAGCAATCCCAGAAAAATGAATGACTATTCAATTAGCTACTTAACACTTTATTCAACAGGGAAACCTTAACCCTGTATTTGACAAATCAGTTTCATTAAAGAACAATTTTATTAAGAGATGGTTCTAGACTAAATGTCATAAATGCCAAAGCAACAAGATGAAAACCTGAAGTCTGATTTACCAAACACTTACAAAGAGAATGCAATGTTATAATACATAAGTAATTAGTCTGGGTGTCACATGAAAATATTATTGTACTTACTCGCTTCTGACAGGGGGAATGTGGTTGGCACAGACTTATTGTAAATGGACCTTTCATGTGAAAGACCTAAGCAGGAAAGAAAAAAGTGTGAAGCAATCAATATATTTAGAACATATGTACAATGTGCCTCATTGAGTGATACAACCAATGACATTCACCATCTATGTACCTGCTCTCCACAGCTTGGGACCTGGGTACACCTGAGAAGCCCAAACCACCAACATTAGTCAGTCCAGTAGCAATAGTATTCCTCATGCTAATTTTATATTCAATACCTTTTTATTAGATACTAGTATTTATTCCAAATGTTACTAGCAAGATTATTTATTTTACTAGCAAGGTTTTTAATTGAACTCTACAGTGGCCGTTCTGACTAGTCATAGCTAAAGAATAAGCACTAGTAGCTAATGAATAAGCACTAGTAGCTAATGAATAAGTACTAGTAATTAATGGAATAGATACTAGTATCTAAAAAATAAGTAACGTTACTAGTAGCATGAAAATAGATACTAGTCGGTTTCAATTATTAAATGTTAAAACGGCTTGCCATAGAAAGTCCAGTTTGAGGCCGATTGGCGCCAACTGAGCTAGCTTAAGTAGCTAGCACGTCAATTTAGAGGAAAAAACATTTGAATGATGACTTAGCTGGACCAACTGGGACTAACGAAAAAAAACTTTATGATAACATTTGGGGAATCACTCACTATTAGTATTACCAATATTACAACATACTTACAAAGTCCTTGATGGGGACGTCAAGTGCAACATGAGACAGCGACACGACGAGACGAAGACAGCCTTCCTTGGTGCGGACTGCGGAGCATGCTGCGCGGATTGTAGTCACATATCCGTCCGCCACAGAACTGGAGAAACTTGTATTCCGAGCATGTTTGGTCAACATAAAAAAATCTCAGCATCATGTTATAAAAGTTTAAAAAACACACAGTCCCTATTATTTATTATCACTATAAAGGTAGAACTGTTTTTCACAGGGGAGGGATATCACAATCTACTTGAAACCGGAAGGAGTATCCAATAACCGCCTTACCGGAGTATTCCACCACACTTAATAAGAAAAAACTAAAGAAAAAAAACACTATTATCCGAAAAACATCAACGGTATGCTTATATCAGTTTTTTTATATACTTTTACTAAGCAGCATACACATAATAAAAAACAAATAACAACAAAACAATATGTAGGCTATAAAATAAATTGACAAATGTACCTAAAATTAAAAAGGCTGACATTTGGAGGAGTATAATTGTTATGGGTGAAATTGATTTTAAACATATTTCACACTTATTTGGGCTTGGTCCCATGTTGCTGAATGGGTCAAGGTGTCTCTTTTGGAACCCCAGGCCTCCAAAGAGCTTAAGGCCCAATATAGCCTAAGTGGTAATAGTTACCCATCACCCTCAAACAAAGACAATGACGAATAAAAAAAGACAATAAATGAATCACTTTTTCTAGAATATAAATATAATTTTATATAAAACTTTAGAATAAATATAGTCCATATGGACTGGAAGAAGTGTCTGCCTTTGTCCCCTAGCCATATTCCCAGTTCCCAAAAATCATGTGGCTATAACTCACATGTTTTCAGTTTCACATAGCCCAAATCTATTTATTGACAGTTATTTGGTTTATTCCTCGCCTTTATCTGAGGGACTATGTCATCTAGATCTGTCTATTTGTGCCAACCTGCCTGTATCTATACCTCTCAGAGATCATAAAAAATCAGTAAAGTCATCCTGCCACTGCTTTCCCCATGCTGACTGAACTGCCTAAAGGGAATGTTTAAAAGAGCAAGGTGACCAAAATAATTAAATTATGTAGAGAAGATTGAATGCAATAGGACCTACTGTATAAACATCTCTTTTCTTTGATAACTGGGTTAGTATTGGACTCAACTTTTCAATCAAAATGGTTCCATTTTTAATTATTCTGAGTTCTTGGTAAAGCATGGAATTCCTGTTACTCCAAAAGAGTTTGCAATTGTGGCTGATGCAGTGCCACAAGGAGTTATCATGCTTTATTCACATCACATCCCCGAAGGAGCTCAGCATCTCCAGGCAGCCTCAGCACTTCTGCTGATATCCCCACACCTGTCCCGGGACACCGCAGCTACAGTCCAGATAGTTATGTGCGGTTTGACATGTCCCTGTTCCACGCCCCTGTCTACACTAACCACCAGACCTGCAAGTACTGCAGCAGGAAGGGGAATATCATGAGGTCAAACGTGGTCTGCAGGGTCTGCAAGGTCCATCTGTGCCTCAATGCTGGCCGCAACTGCTTCATTAAGTACCACGCAGCAGTGGCTTAATTCACTGGACTTGACAAAAAAAATAAAATTCTAATAATAATTTAAAATTTTCCTAAATAAATATTTTTATGTTTGTAACAAGTTTGTTTTTTTTATTATATTTTTATATATACACTTTTTGGGGGGAAAAATTACCCTAGACTGCCGAGGAACCATATATGGTAACTTCATTGCCCTTGATTTCCAACCTAAAAAAAAATGTTTTTTTAAAAACTCACACATGTTTAGAAGTATTATAATATCCTCCAATATCACTCTATGGTTGAAATTTAGAATTTCCAAGTATTTCAATGAGTGCCCTATAAAGGGTTAAAACATGTGGTGTCTTTCAGACGATATGTATATATGATTTTAAAAGAAAATGTAGATGAACTTGATCAGACCCTTAATTTCAGTCATAAAGGTTTCAATTATGTGATCTACGCTACAACAAACACAAGAAAATGTTTTGGATGTGGCGAAAAATGGACATGGACATCATGCATTATATGTTACTTCTGAAAATGTAGATGAAGTGCGGAACGACATTGCCGCAAATCACGAAGAGATTCCAGACCCAAGCAGGGCGCCGGTTGTTTAAAATTTTTTTAAGAATAATTCTGAGCTTCCAACAGGAAAAATGGTTGAAAAAAAAGGAAAAGTTGCGGCTGGGGGGGGAATCAGAGGTGCTTTGATAACTGAAAAAGTAGTATGTGAGTCAGATGAGTCTGAGAGTAGTAACAGTGAAGATGAGGCTATGAAAAATTAGATGGCGATACCAGAGGTGGAGGGTTCTGAGTTGGGAGATAAAGAATGTTTTCTTAAAACTCCCCAAAAAAGGAATTTGTTGGGTTGTCATGCTGACAAACAAGCAAAAAGAATGGATGGTAATTGTGAGAAACACACTGACATTGAGACTGAAAATTACATGTCAGAATGTAGTTTTTATTTGTGGGAGGGGATTTTAATTGTACTGAAAATGGCATAGACAGAAATCATGTCGAGCCACACATGTAATCAAGAAAGAAGTTAATTCAATTGATGAAGTTTCATATTGTTATTGATATAAGGAGAAATTTCCATGGCACGCAGAGATAATATACTTGGGCTCATGCTTATGAAAACCAGTTATCAATGGCAAGGCTTGACAGATTTTACAAATCAAACAGTTGTGTCAACAATATACTCGCAACAAAATACTTTTGTAGTGCTCATTGCAGTTCTCCATCCGAGTGGCCCGACGTGCTCAGAACTGTTATCCTGAGAATCGACAACCAGTACATCCTGTTTCTGTTCAATCATTGGAAAGTCCTGTGGCAAACGATACAGAACCCATGCAGATTGACAATACCCATTTAACTGTCTCTGAAAGAGCCCGACGGATGTCAAATCATCCCTGCCTGTATTGTGGAGACAACACCCATTATATCAGCGTCTGTCCTGTCCGACCACCACGTCTCCGGGTGAGTTTGTTATCCACCAGGACCCTTAGTGTTACTCCATTATCTGCTACAGTGTCATTGATTACTGCTGACGCTAGCATTTCAGTTACAGCCCTCATCGACTCTGGGTCAGCGGGTAATTTCATCTCGAGCGACCTCTGCAGGCAACTTCAACTCCCGAAGACCCACTCTCCAACCCCGTTCACCGGAAAATCAGTGACTGGAAAAGCCCTGAATCCCGGGTATGTGAAATATCAAATCAAGCCCATCACATTACGAGTTGGGTGTTTACACAAAGAATCATTCATTCCTCTGATACTTGAAAACTCCACGGCAGCAATAATTCTGGGCAGACCCTGGCTCATACAACACAATCCCGTAGTTTGTTGGAGGAAGGGAGAAATTCTGCAATGGGGGTCAACATGTTTCCCTACTTGTTTTCCTGAACTTCACAAGCCGGTTTCCCCCTCTCCAGTGAGTATTCCCATCGCTGTGACATCCATTGAAAGCCCTCGGGAAAAACAGTCTACAGACATTCCTTTCTGTTACTCCACGTTCGCCGATGTCTTCAGTCCCGAAAAAGCCTCCCATCTTCCACCACATCGACCCTGGGATTGTGCGATTGACTTAGAGCCAGGTGAATCGGTACCTCGAGGTCATATTTACTCTCTTTCCATCCCTGAACAACGAGCCATGGAGGAGTACATACAGGAAGCCTTGAAACAGGGATACATTCGCCCATCTACCTCTTCAGCAGCCTCCAGTTTTTTCTTTGTCGCCAAGAAAGACGGAGGATTGAGGCCCTGTATCGATTACCGTGCACTGAACAAAATAACCATCAAGTTCCAATATCCCCTTCCTCTGGTTCCCACCTCTCTTAAACAACTGAGATGCGCACGCATCTTTACCAAGTTAGATCTCAGAAGTGCATATAACCTTATTCGAATCCGCGAAGGGGACGAATGGAAAACTGCGTTCATTACCCCGTCTGGCCACTATGAGTACCTCGTTACGCCATATGGATTGGTCAACGCCCCTTCCGTGTTTCAAGATTTCATGAATGAGATACTCCGTGACTTCCTGAACAAATTTGTGATTGTCTACATTGACGACATACTCATCTTTTCTCACAACGATACTGTCCATCGACACCATGTCTTAAAAGTACTCCAACGTTTATGAGATCATTCCCTTTTTCTCAAGGCAGAAAAGTGTACATTCCACCAAGAGACTGTCCCGTTCCTCGGTTATGTCGTCAGCAAACATGGAGTGAAGATGGATGATGGGAAAGTCACAGCAGTCACCTCATGGCCAACACCTCAATCCATAAAAGAACTCCAACGATTCCTGGGCTTTGCAATTTTTATCGACGTTTCATCAATAACTACAGTACCATAACCTCTTCACTCACCCCTCTCTTAAAGGGAAAACCCAAGTCCTTAACCTGGACTCCCGAGTCAGACACAGCATTCAACATCTTGAAACAGGAATTCACCTCTGCACCCCTTCTACGTCATCCTGATCCAAACCTCGCCTTCATTATGGAAGCCGACGCCTCCACGACCGGAGTCGGTGCCATCCTGTCTCAACAGCAGGAAGATACCATCAAACCTCTCCCTTGTGCATTTTTCTCCAAGAAGTTATCTTCAGCAGAACAAAACTATGATGTGGGAAACCGTGAGCTTCTCGCCATCAAGCTGGCTTTGGAGGAGTGGAGATATTGGCTCGAGGGTGCTCAACATCCATTCACAGTCCTTACTGACCATAAAAATCTGCAGTACCTCAAAGAAGCCAAGAGGCTGAACCCGAGACAAGCCCGTTGGGCCCTTTTCTTCACCCGTTTCCATTTCCACATAACCTACCGCCCAGGATCCAAGAACATCTGCGCCGACGCTCTCTCCAGACTTCATGCCCCCCCAGATCTCATTGAAGAACCTGAATCGATCTTACCAACATCGGTATTCATCAGCCCGATCCTTTGGGATATGGTCGACCAGATCCAAAGAGGTACACGACGAGATCCACCTCCACCTGAGTGCCCAGACAATCTTACCTATGTCCCACATGAGTTTCGTCTACCTCTTATTGAGTCTGCGCATTCCTCACAGGACATCCCGGAGCCACGCAAACGTTTAATCTCCTTCAACCACGGTACTTGTGGCAAAAGATGAGGGGAGATGTAAAACGCTTCATCCAAGGATGCCAAATCTGTGCTAAATCCAAGGTTCCACGCCATTTACCATCCGGGAAACTCTTACCACTCCCTGTCCCTCAGCGACCCTGGTCACATCTGGGGTAGATTTCATCACCGATCTACCATCTTCTGGCGGTAACACGTGCATCATTATCATCGTGGATAGATTCTCTAAGGCTTGTAAATTGATTCCATTACCAGGACTCCCCACGGCCCTCGAAACCGCAGAGAATCTTTTCAACCAGGTGTTCCGTCATTTTGGCATCCCTGAGGATATTGTATCCGATCATGGTCCCCAGTTTATGTCTCGGGTCTGGAAGGCTTTCTTTTCTCTCCTTGGGGTCACGATCAGTCTAACATCTGGGTACCATCCTCAGGCGAATGGGCAAACGGAAAGAAAAGTGCAAGAAATAAACCGTTTCCTCCGCACTTTTTGCCAGAACCACCACGAGACATGGAGCCAGTTCCTCACATGGGCCGAATACGCCCAGAATTCTTTACGTCAAGGCACTACTGGACTAACACCTTTTCAATGTTTCCTGGGTTTCCAGCCACCTTTGTTCCCATGGTCCGGTGAACTGTCCGAGGTTCTCTCAGTTAATTACTGGTTCCGAGAAAGTGAAAGGGTTTGGAACGAAGCACACTGTCATCTCCAACAGGCGGTCAACAGACATAAGATGTTCGCAGACGCCCGAAGAGGTGAAACACCTACATATGAACCTGGTCAACTTGTCTGGCTTTCCACACGGGACATTCGTCTACACCAACCATTTCGAAAGTTTAGCCCACGATACATCGGACCTTTCAGGATTCTCCACCAAGTCAACCCGGTCACATACAAGCTTCAACTCCCTCCTCACTTCAGGATTCACCCTGTGTTCCATGTATCACTGTTAAAACCTCACTATCCTGCTGTTCTCCCTCCTTCCACAGAACATGATCCTGACATGCCCCCCATTGAAGAAGATCCCATCTACACTGTTCATGACATCTTGGACTCCCGACATCGGGGTGGTCGCCTAGAATACCTGGTCGACTGGGAAGGGTATGGACCAGAGGAAAGATCTTGGATTCCACGGGATGATATCCTTGACCCAACACTTCTCACTGAGTTCCACCAGCAGCATCCACAGCGACCGGCTCCACGACCTCGAGGCAGACCACCACGACGTCGGGGTCCTCGGTCCGCTGGCGCAGACTCTGGAGGAGGGGGTAATGTCAGGGATCAATCAGGTTCATTCACACCCACTGCACAAAGATCACAATCACCTGAGTATTAACCACCTGCACCTGTCATCTAATCCAGCACCACTGAGCACTACAAAAGAGCACACTTCTCATCCAGTCTCCGTCGAACCTTGAACTAGGAACCGACCTGCTAACTTTCTCTCTGTGATTCCCAGATTCTTATACTCATCTGTTCCAGTGTGACTCCACAGAATTCCAGCAAAAGGACTTACCTACTGCTTCTTTCCCGAGACCCCACGTTTCCTCCTGGATTCTCCCCGACTCTCCTGTGATCTTCCCTGTGTTTCCCGGTTGGCACATCCTTTCTACATCCAAGCATATTTCTGCAACATATCATCACACGATCATTCCTCTGCAAATCATATCCTGCATCTGTCCGTTTCATCTGAGGCTCACCTGCCAGTCTACTATTAAAGCTTTCTGAATCCAATTTACCTTGTTGTCCTCGTGTATATCCTGACAGGAAAACGTTTCTATTTAGATTTTGGACTGATATAAATTGATCAAGAGAAGGCTTTCGACAGAGTCGAACATATTTATTTAAAGAGTGTTTTAGAAACCTTTGGATTTAATTCTGATTTTATTTCTATGGTAAAAGTTGTGTATTGTGGCATTGAGAGTATATTAAAGATTAATGGTGACTTATGCTCTCCGTTTAGGGTGTATAGGGGTGTAAGACAAGGCTGTGCACTGTCAGCCATGTTGTATATCTTTGCCATATAACCCTTGTTAAATAAACTAAGAGCTAATGTGCATGGACTGTGTATGCCAAATTGTTATAATCCTTTTAAAATATCAGCTTATGCTGATGATGTTATTGTTTTAATAAGTGAATCTAACGATGTCAGTGTGATGTTGAAGATTTTAGAGGATTTTAAAACTCTGTCTTCAGCAAAGGTGAACTGGAAAAAAAGTGAAGCCATATTTGTTGGTAAATAGTTAAAAAAGTTGAACCAAGGCTTCCTGATGGGTTAATATTGACCAGAGATGGATTCAAATATCTAGGAGTGATGAAAATTTTAGGTGATGAAAATTTTGTGAAAAATAATTTTGAAGGTACTATTGAAAAAGTAAAAGGGCGACTGGATAAGAGGAGGTTTTATCTCCCTAAAATGTCTTACAAAGGATTTATCTTGATTATTATTAATCTGGTAGCCTCTGCACGTTAGCCTATATAGATCCCCCAGTTACTGGATCTTCAAGTATTATTGAAGATCCAGTACATTTTAATTTACCTTTTCTGGGACAGACTGCATTGGGTACCAAAAAGTGTTTTTTACTTGTCTAAAGATGAAGGGGGACTTGGTTTGATACACTTGTAGAGCAGAACGGATGGGTTTCGTCTGCAATATGTACAAAGACTTTTAAGGTGCTCTGATGAGTCAAGGTGGATGGGTGCTGCCTGTGCAATTCTTCAAAGTATTGAAGGAATAGGACTGGATAAAGCTTTATTCTGGTTGGATCCTCAAAGACTAAAAGTACATGATTCTCCAGTCTTTTATCACAACTTCTTCAAAGTCTGGTCTTTATTTAAAACAAGCAGGGAAAGCAATGTATCTTCCCTGTTTTGGAAACTACAAGAACCATTGGTCATTGGCTCACGATTGGACTTATCTCGTGAGATGTCGTTTACTATACCGGAAAGGATTTTGTGTGATGCCAAGGTAACAACAATCTTGCTGGTTTTGCTTTTAAAGATGTGAATGCAATTGCTGAGCGTTTCGGTATCAAATCATACCGAATAGTGACTAATGCAATTGAAAAATGGAGATCAACCCTCACTGTAGAAGAAACAGAACTGTAAGATCAATACTAAAGGTGTCTATTTATCCCGATTGTAAAGACCCTTTTCCGAATGTGAGTCTATATCTCCCAGTTTAGGTGAGTGCAATAGCTGTAGATTAAAAAGATTAAATAATTGTGGGCCCAAACTTTGCACTTGGTAAAGTTATGTATAAGAGTTGTGTAAAAGCATTTAATAAAAAAATCTTTGAATAACAAGTGTGATACACCATGGCGAAATGTACTTAATCTTGATGTCATTGAAAAACCTGAATGGAGAACGTTATATAAATCACCATTAGTCAAAAAAACTGGAGATTGACAGTGGAGAGTGTTGCATGCTGCCATTGCAGTCAATGCTTTTGTTTCATTGATAAATTCTGACATTACTGAAGGTTGTCAATTTTGCTTACAAAAAGAGACTATTTTTAATGTGTATATGCATTGTGATAGGTTAAAACCTTTATTTAATATCCTGAAGAAGTTTTTTATTTATTTCGATGTCATTATTTTGATGAAAGTATTATTTGTGGTTTGAAATATGTTAAAAAACATCGTCAGAAGTCTCAATTGTTGAACTTACTGTTAGGTCAAGCAAAAATGGCAATATATAACACAAGGAAAGAGAAAATTGAACAAAACCTTTTTAGTAGTATAGAAGCTGTTTTTGTCAAATTAGTTTTTTGAATTTTGATTGATTTTCCCCTTTTAGTTGGGATGTTTTTAAAATGGGTATTGTTTAAATTTAGTTTTTTTGGTTTGTGATATGTAAATATTGTAATAAAAAGGGTTTTTGAACTTGAACACACACACACGCACACACACACACACACACTGTGACACTAGTAGTTCTAAAACTAGTAGATGTTTTTGAGAGGCTTGGACACATCATTTGTTTTGAACCAGCAATGGCAGATTCTGATCCATGGTGTAATAAAGTAGTTCCATGCACAAATGTGTTTATGACCGTACTCAGTTTTTCCTAATTATTTTTAAATTTACTCATTGAGCTGTTGTATATAAGCAATATCAGACTTGCAATCATGCTATATGGCCCTAAGTAAGCACTGCTTTGATTACCTATGGCACAATCAAAGCAGTGCTGATATAGGGCCATATCACACTCTTACTCGTGTGAAATTTCTTTAATATACAGCTTTGGAAAAAATTAAGAGACCACTACAAAATGATCAGGTTCTCTGGATTTACTATTTATAGGTATGCTACCTATGTGTTAAATGAGTAAAATTAACATTCTTGTTTTATTGTATAATGTACTGAAAACATTTCTCCCAAATTCCAAATATTGTCATTTAGAGCATTTATTTGCAGAAAATGACAAATGACGTGGGGAAAGGACCCCGCGGAGACCACATCCTGCCCAGGATGGTGAGTTCAACATGTGGCAAATACGTCCTCCTCCTGGGACAGCGCTTGCAGGTTCACTACCTGGTCCCTGAAGGAGGTCGTAGGAACCTTGGTCACATAGCTCATTCGGGGTCTTAGGATGACATGAGCATCTGTCGGACTGAACTCCAGGCAAGTGTCACTGACAGAGAACATTTGCTGGTACCCAACCCTCTTGATGGAAGTGAGCGCAATCAGGAGGGCCGTCTTCAGGGAGAGGGCTTTTAGCTCATCTGACTCTAGCGGCTCAAAGGGGGCTCTCTGAAGGTCGGCAAAGACCACGGAGAGATCCCATGAGCGGAACAGGCATGGCCTGGGAGGATTCAACCTCCGGGCGCCTCTAAGGAACCTGATGATCAGGTCATGCTTCCCTAAGGACTTACTGTCCACTGTGTTTGGTGAGATGATATAGCAGCTACATACACCTTCAAGGTGGAGAGGGACAGCCGCCCCTCCAACCTCTCCTGCGGGAATGAGAGCACTGAAACGAATGTGCACCTCTGCGGGTCTTCTGATCGGGAAGAGCACCATTTTGCAAACAGACGCCACTTTAGAGCGTAAAGCTGCCAGGTAGAGGGAGCTCTGGCTTGGTTGACTGTGTCTAGGACAGCTGGTGGTAGGTCACTTAGATCTTCCCATACAAGGGCCAGTTGAGGAGGTTCCAGAGTTCTGGGAGCGGATGACAGAGGGTGCCCTGTCCCTGAGAAAGAAGGCCCTTCCTGGGAGGTGCTGTCGTGAGGAGAGTGAGATCTGAGAGACAAGTCCGAGTGGGCCAATAAGAAGCCACTAAAATTATTTGTTCCTCGTCCTCCTTGACCATGCACAGCACCTGTGCATGTAGGCTCACTGGGTGAAACGCATATTTGAGCAGCCCCCGGGGCGACCTGTGTGCCAGTGCATCTGTCACGAGGGGAGCCTCCGACAGGGAGTACCAGAGCGGGCAGTGGGAGTTTTCCTGAGAAGCAAACAGGTCAACCTGTGCTTCGCCGTATTGGTCCCAAATCAGCTGGACCACGTGGGGGTGTCCTCTGCCGTGTTGAGGCTGCCCGGGATATGAGTGGCGTGCAGCAACCTCATGGAGGAAATGGTGAGCGAGTTGTGGCATATGACGAGAGCGCATGCTGCCCTAGCAATTTATGTGCACTACCGTTGCGGTACTGTCTGAACGGATCAAGACGTTCTTGCACTGAATCAGCGGGAGAAACCTCCACAGGGCAAGAAGTACAGCCAGCAACACTAGGCAGTTGATATGCCAATGTAGCCGTGGTCCTGTCCGACGGCTGCGTGCCCATTGCCCACGGCGTCCCAACCCAGTTTGGAAGCATCTGTGGTGACCACGACATGTCTGGACACCTGCTGTAGGGGGACTTCAGTCCGCAGAAAAAAGAGGTCTGTTTTCCAAGGGTTGAACAACTGACAACAGGAAGGGGTGATGATCACACAGTATGTGCCGTGGCGCCATACCTATCTCGGGACTCGAGTCTGAAGCCAGTGCTGAATCAGTCTCATATGCATCAACACGAGTGGCGCGACCACCGCTGAGGATGCCATATGAACCAGGAGCCTCTGGAACTGTTTTAAAGGGACCACGGTGCCTAGTTTGAATGAGGTGAGGTAATTCAGCACTGACTGCATGCGCTCGTTTGTGAGGCACACTGTCATTGTGACGGAGTCTAACTCAGTGCTGAGAAAAGAGATGCTATGAACCCCGAAGCCATAAACGGATGAGGTGCCTGAGCACCTGGTCCCTGTGGGCACACAGACGTGGATGTACGCGTCCTTCAGGTCTAATGCTGCAAACAAATCTTGATGCCAAACACATGTTTGAATATGTCTCTGCATGAGCATCTTGAATGGGAGTTTGTGTAAGGCCCGGTTGAGAACTCGAGGGTCCAAGATTGGCCGCAACCCACCCCCTTTTTTGGATACAATGAAAGAAGGGCTATAGAAACCCTTCTTCATCTCGGCTGGAGGGACA
This sequence comes from Xyrauchen texanus, assembly GCF_025860055.1. NCBI lineage: Eukaryota > Metazoa > Chordata > Actinopteri > Cypriniformes > Catostomidae > Xyrauchen > Xyrauchen texanus. The sequence goes on from NC_068291.1 coordinate 11,197,195, forward strand.
GGCTCTATCGCGTCCTTGTGTAAAAGGGTTGCGATGTCCGCCCGCAGGGTGTTGACATTCTCGCCGTGCACCGAAGTGAAGCAGATGCCACTGAAATGGGGCAGGTGCCTGGCTAACTGAATCCTGTAGCCTATTAGGATGGTCCTGGCCAGCCAGTCGACGTGTTGGAGAGCGAAAGCCACGCATCCAAGCTCCGTGCAAGGGGCACTAAGGGGACGACCGCATTTGACGTACCTGGTAGGGCATTGCAGCAGGGGGGAGCAGGTATTATTGCGTCAGGAGGCAAGGTTGCGTCCAGAGTCATTTGTGCTGAAGGGGAGGTTCAAAGCACGTCCGCGTACCCGGCAGGGGGTGGGTTGGTGAGAAACGGGCCCAGGTTGAGGCGGGGCTGCCTGTTGTCTTGAAAAGGTGCCCTCTACGACTTTGTCAGCTCATCATGCACTTCCAGGAAGAAAGGGATAGGGGAGCGGGGGCGTCGCTGTAAGCTGAGGGACCAATCGTCTAGCCTTGAGGGCTGAGGGGAGGACAGAGGGTTCCAGTCCATCCCCACGCTCATTGTTGCCCATTCAAGCATATCTGACAACTGTGCATCAGCCTCACACTGGGTGGGCAGACCCAAAGGTGGCACCTTAAATCTTAATCCAATTCAACAATTATCTTTACTCTTAAGATCCGGAAAAGTAAAATACCTTTAACCATTCTCAATAAAATTGTTTACATAGGTCAAGAAAGATTGAGGAAATAATTTAAGATCCTTAATTAACCCTTCAAAATATCTCACTTATCTAAGCCCAACTTGATCAGCTATTAATCTAGTCACATGTCATTGACCTTTTGTAGAATCAATTAAGTCCTTAACAGTAGCTATTCCTGTCTTTAAAAACTGATCAATCACTGAACTTGAAATTGAAGAGTTAGTTTTAAAAAGAGGGAAGAATCATGGGTCTAAAAAAAATGTTCACTATCCTCTCTAATCTTCTTAAACAATTACCAGGTTTGGAAAACAGACACATAAAAATGAAAAAGAGAACCACTTAATTTTTAAACAAAAAGGAATGTATAAGTCCTTGTCCTCCTTCAACCATGGGGAGATATAAAATACCAGGAGGAAGCCAATGATAACCATCTAAAAAAAATTAACAAAAGCTTTTTGAATTGTAATAAGTAGCTCTTCAGGAAGATAAATAATAAGTAGCTCTTCACTGTAAATCTATGCCATAACATTGAGGATGCCAAGTTATTAACATTTAAACATCTCCCTCTAAAAGATAACTTTTTTTTTGGATCCACCTCCACTTCTGTAGTCTCCCCGTATCTTTGTCAGCAAGGCCTTCCCAATTATTTTTCATGTAAGAATCAGTTCCTAAATATATCCCAAGAACTGTAAAACCATATATAATTCATGTGCATTGTTGTGGAAGCCGAGGAGGTTCCATATTTCACCACTCACCTAGCAGCAGGGATGTACACTTATCCCATTTAATTTTAACAGATGTTGCTTTATGAAAGATTTTCAAACTTGAAGTCAAAGCAGTCAGATCATCAGTGTTTCTAATAAAACAGTTATAGCATCTGCATATGCTTAACCCTCTGGGGTCGGCAAACGCGCCGGCGTGTTTTGCTGTTTTTTTTTTTCAAATAGCAGCAACATAGACTTAAAATACTCCGTCATTTATGGTCATATAAATAAAATCAATACATGATTATAAACTATAGAGGGTCTTCTTTTTTTGTGTACACGCATATTAACATCAAAACCTTGTGTTTTTTTTAAATAAATAAAATAAACAGGGTGCGCTTTCAGCTCACTCTGTCTCCGCAAAAATCTTTCTGAAACAAGTCTGGAAAATGAACTGAAACTCAGCTAATACTTATCTAACAAACATGAAACATACGTCTAAAGAAAGCTTTAAATTTCTACTTTTAAATAAAACAATTTACATTTAAAACAAATATTCTCCTGCAATGTAATCTGTATGAAACTAAAGAGAAGTACAGTTTCTCCTGTCTCGGCTCATTATCGTTAATGTGTTCACACCCACTCGCAGAGCGCGCTATTCATAAGATAATGTGTTGAGGCCATATGCAAAATAGATAAATGCCCCCAGGCAAATGCCTTAAAAGCAGCAAGTTTCATCATTAGATTCATTCACTTTCCTGCGCGTTTGGAAGATGGCACGCTACACCGGAGAGGAAGCTCTTCAGCTCATCCTGGACAGTGACGAAGAGTTCACATTTTCCTCTGAAGAACATCGGGACTCCGACGATGAACGTTTGCATTTCGAAGAGCGACTTGATCCAGCCGTGGATAAAAAGCAGCAAGTTTTCAAGTTTCAACATTAGATTCATTCACTTTCCTGCGCGTTTGGAAGATGCGTTGGAAGATGCGTTTGGAAGATGGCACGCTACACCAGAGAGGAAGCACTTCAGCTCATCCTGGACAGTGAAGAGTTCACATTTTCCTCGGAAGAAGAGCGGGACTCCAACGATGAACATTTGCATTTCGAAGAGCGACTTGATCCAGCCGTGGATACAATTCAGAAGAGTAAGTCTTTTAGTTTAACTTACATTAGTTGACAAGCTATGTTTATTTTATATAAACATGTACATATTTTACGCAAATATCTGTTGTAAATGTGTGTAAATGTGTAAATATGCCGGTTGATGAAGTGCGCAAATGTGTTAATGTTAGTGCTATCTCCAGTAATGGCACATTGACACGCATATACAGCACACGTCTACTTCAAGTGTAAATCACTGCATAATTCATGATGTGTCACGCCCTCCCCGCATACAGCCATTCTGACACTAATAGTGTCTTACAAAAGTTAAATGACTATATTGTTTTGAATGAGTGAGTGTTCAGGATCATTTTCACATCCTTTTGAAGAAAAAACTCTAGGCTACAAGATGCAGTTCTGAAAAGTCTTGTGAACAAATGTTTACTATGTGTTATATGGCCTTATTTCAATGACTTGACATTAAGTTTTTTTTTTTAAAACACGCATAAACATTATTTTCTCATAAACACACACATGTACACACATGCTGTTCACATGTTAGTGTAGCCCTGTTTGTCCTGAATACAGTGTAATCAGACATTAGCCATTAATATGTTTTAAAGCAAAAGAAAAGACATTTCTGAAATTTGACATTTCCTTGACATTTCTGAAAAGAGCAGAAATGTCAAGGCATGTTAAAACTTCTCCAGGGCCCCAAAACCCCCTCAGACCCCAGAGGGTTAAAGATGACAGTAAAGGTTCACTAGATATTGAATATAAAAGTCCTGAAAGAGGGCATTCTTGCCTTATGCCTCTCGTTACTGCAAAAGGCTGTGTCAGGCAACCATTCATTCTAAGCATATTAGATGTTTCACTATATAACCGTTTAATACAAGAGACACATTGTGGGCCAAAGACAAAGGCCTTCAAAATCTTTAGTAAGTATAAATGGTCCACGCTGTCAAAAGCTTTTTCTTGATCTAGAGATAAGAGTCCAATATTAGTTAGATGTTTTTTTGGCAACAGCAATAATGCCTCTTAACAAAAATAGGTTGTCGAAAATTGTCCTTTTGGGGATACAGTATGACTGAACCTCATGAATTATAGTAGCCATACATTTCTTCAACCTATTGGTTATAGCTTTTGACAGTACTTTAAAATCAGTATACAATAATGACACAGGATGCCAATTCTTTTAAGTATAAAAGATCCCCTTTTTTGGGTATTAATGACAGCACTACTCTTCGACAACTCAAGGGTAGGATACCTTGGTTAAAGGGCTCTATAAAAATGTTTTACTCCGAACACATTCATTAGATTAGCCACTCCGGGCTCTTATGTCCTTGAGTCGACATCACAAGCTCATATCTGAGAGTTCTCATGCTCTTGTGAACACACATCCACAGTGCGGCGGCGTGTGTATTCTCTTCCCAAAGCGCTAATTCAATGCAGCATCATAAGTGTAGCTTTTTGAAAGGGAACGTCTCGGGTTACTTGACGACCCTCCCATTCCCCTTGAGCTGGACGACAACTTAAGACCGCTATCCAGCCCATCAGGGAGGCATCTGTCGTTAGCAACCTGCGACGGCAAGACGCACCTAGAGTGGGACCCACTGGATGAAATCTAATTACAAATTAAATTCTGTAGCCTTTTTCAACTGTTCTTAGGACCCACATAGAACCACCTGGCAGTAGTTTCCACGCTGCCAGGTTCTCTGAGATGGGTATCGATTCTGACACTTCCTGTTAAGGGGATGTCAAGTGTCCCGTGTCCTGGACTAAGGCAGGAAGCAACGGAACACCCAATATTTCGCTTGAAAACGCTAACTACCGAAACACCAGAGGCAGCGAGAATGGAGCGGTTTTGTGAGGGTACAGGTGGATGTTTCACGTGACCTGTCCCAAGGGGTGCTACACCCAAAAAGCTGGTTGCAAAACCGTCAGGGTTTTTTTTTTATTTTTTAGAAACAACTGCCCTGAGGGCATGCTTTGGGGGCTGCTGAGGGCGACGAACCGCCCCCCCACCCCCCAGTCAGGGGAGCACGATTCACTGCGCTTTGTTTTTGAGCCTCCCATCTAGAAGGAAGGGGGCAGGGCTGGGTGGCCGATGGCCCCTCTTCCTGAGTGTGGCGAGGAAGGAATTGCCCGAAGGCTTCCTCGTGACTTTTTGCCTCCTGGAAGCTGGTGATAACTATATTCATAGCGTCACCAAATAAGCCAGAAGGCGAAACCGGGGCATTGAGAAGGAAAGTTTTGTCCTTGTCTCTGATGCCCGATAGGTTAAGCCATAAGTGTCTCTCCGTGCTGACTAAAGCATACATAGACCGGCCTATGGCACGGGCCGTCTGCTTGGTCGTGCAGGGAGACAGATCCATGGCTTGACGAAGCTTGTGGTGCCCGCACTCAGGTCCTTCAACACATTAGCCTAGTACACCTGTAATACTGCCATAGTGTGCCGGGCAACCAACCTGACCTGTTGCCTTATAAGCCTTCCCTACAAGCGTGAAGGTGGTCCTGCACAGCTTTTTTGAAAGAGTGATGCCGAGCCAGGCGAGAGATAACCGTGGTCTGATATAGCTTTCCCTTCCCTTTTTTTATTTTTGGCCACCAGACAGAAATCTGTTGTCTAGTTTGGAGCGTTTGATGAGGTGGTCTTTTGTTCACGTGGCCAGTCTAACTATAGTCTGACTACAGCTAGAGTAATTCCTCAGCCGCTTTATTATTGTGCGTGGAATGTACAGAGGTTCAGCGTCCCTCTCGTGAACCGAAGAGGCACCGAGGCATGCTTCAGACTTACGAGAAGGATCAGCTGGATCTGGGGAGAGAGCAAGCGATAGGGACGGACCCGTCTCTCGCTCCTCAGCCAGATCTATGCGAGAGCACCACGATGAAAGAGTGGACGCTGGCTCTTGGAAGTAAGCGAGACGAGTGTGAAGCATTTTGACTGTAAACAGATCGCAATGCCTGCACCTGCCCTGCCACAATGCAAGAGCAGCATGCTCTTCCCCAAACACAAAGCAAAACTGGTGTGTGTCCGTTTCAGCCATAGAGCATAAACATGCTTGCTTTGTTTATCAGTCATGATCTTCCTGCTCAGCTACTGTTCGGACGCTCTTGCTTACTGCTCCGCGCTTTGCTCTATGGCTTTTATATTTTATCTCCTTTTATCAACTAATTTTAACTTAAGCAAATCAGCACAGTGCTCAAAAGCTTGCACTACTACTACAAAAAAAAAAAAAATCAGAATTCTTTTATCCGACCAGCCTCCCACTGAAAGTTTTCATTCCAGGGAAGGGAAAACACAACTGCCTACATTCAAAAGGATAAGAGAAAATGCCTCTTCTGGAATCTACTTGCTGCACTAACTGCCACAAACTTTTACAAAGGATTGCATTTCTTGAAACAAAGTTACTTACGGGACCACCAAACCAGACGGAACACACAACATAGCTTCGTCATGGATGCCCTCAGCATACAGCCGGTGAGTCCCATGAATCTAGTGCTCTTCAACAGGCCATACTGAGTGTAGAGAAACAAGCTGATCGACTTACAAATCGATGGCACAAACAGGGAGCGAGACCAAAAGGCACTCGAGACATCAGATTGTCACGAGCATCACATATTGCTGCAGTAGCATCCTCCACCCCAGATACGGCTCTGACAAGGATTGCAAACACTGGTTTCCTACCACCGACTATACATCTTGAGAACAGATTTGAAGTATTAATGAATGAGGAATCCCCAAACATGATGAACGTGATCGAACACAGACTGAATCCGCCAGTAGCTAACACTGACGCTAACTGGTGCTTAAGGTCGAGCAGACAGCGGCATTCAGCTCAGAGCGCAGCCGGGCCCAGGACTCTGATGGTGGGTGACTCCATAATCAGAAACATTAGCAGCAGGGATACAACTACATGCTGCCTTCCACAAGCAACAACTTCGGATGTAAACAGGGAACTTCAGAACATTCTGATGAAACAGAAGACTGCAAATCGACTCATCATTCATGTGGGGAAGAATGATATTGATAAAGAGCAGTCAGAACTCCTTAAGAAGGATTTCAATGAACTTTTTGAAACACTTAAAAGACTGAAAGTTCAAACATTCATCAGTGGACCACTTCCAGCAAGAGGAACAAACAGGTTTTCATGGTTGCTTGGCCTTAATACATGGCTGCAAAAAACCTGCAATATAAAAGGAGTGAACTTCATTGACAACTTCAATCTTTTCTGGAGTCAGAGGCAACTGTTTCGACAGGATGGCCACCACCCAAACAAACTTGGTTCAAGAGTGCTAAAGGATAATATCTACTTCTCCCTCAATCATCCTTCTGCAGTGTGTGCCAATCCACTCAATCTGAATGGCACACACACACCTGGACACAGTATGAATGACCACAGGACTTCACTTCAGCACCTGAATGGACATGCGGTTGACAAATCACACCAAGGACAATGATAACACCACTCAGCCACAACAATTTCTGCTCACAGACACAATCTCAGCTGAGCCCTGCCCACAAAGCTCACCACAGACAGACTGTGACATATTAGAACTGCTCCAAGATACAGCACCCAAGGACGACTTTCTGGAAAACACCCAGGGAAACCAGGACAGCATATTACAGCCTCCGATAACACCAGAGCAACAGCCCCTCTCACCAGAAACGTTATCACTCTCTCCAGCATCTCCACATCTGTGCTTCTCAGATAAAATGGAAGAACTGGTGTATGCTGGAACCAAATTATCCCACTCTTTTGCTGCAAGCCCCAGATATCAAGCAAAAAACAGCAGGCCCCTCAACCACCTGCTGGCCCAGCTCGCCCTCCCCCTCCTCCTGTGAGAGCTCTTCGACCTCTGCCACAACGATAGGGCTCACACCCTCCTCCATCTGCTCGAGGTGAACCAAAAACAACTGATACCAGCTCTCAGTGATATGTGTCGGGTCCCCGCTATGATAACAGTAACTTTCTCAAATGTTTACAAAACAAGCGGGAACCCAGTGTGCCTGTATCTTTCTCTATTGCTGTTCGATTACACGATAGAAAGTCTAAGGCCTTCAAAAGCCGTACAGCAAACCCATCTAATCTGGTGCCTATTACACAGCAAACTAAGATTGCTGTGGGGACAAAAATTAAGACTGTTAAATTAGCACTTTTAAACATACGCTCACTTAAAAATAAATCACTTCTAGTCAACGACTTTATAAGCACATACAACCTGGATTTTATGTTTCTAAATGAAACTTGGCTAGAAGACAGCTGTAGTGCAACGGTCCTTAATGAAACCCCCTCCTAACTTTACTTTTTTGAGAGTCTGCAGAGAAGGTAGGAGAGGTGGCAAATATCATTTGGGAATTACCAGTCTTTTGAATATCTGGGTAGTGTGTTAAAAGGTGCTCCACACATTTTACTTATTATTTACAGGCCTCCAAAATACTCTCCAGCCTTTGCTGAGGACTTTACAGAACTGTTATCAACAATTACCTCAGAGTTTGACTGTTTTGCCATTGCTGGAGATTTTAACATTCACATAGATAATGCAGAAACCAATATGAGAAAATAAATCAAAACTGTTTTTAAAACTTTTGATCCGACTCAGCATGTACATGGACCCACACACAATCATGGACACACTCTAGATTTACTTATCAGTAAGGGTCTAAACATTTCATCGATTGTTATTAAGGATGTAGCACTGTCTGATCATTTCTGTATTTTCTTTGATATATTGATCTCTCCTGCCATTGAAGCTAGATCGGTGTCTGTCAAGAAGAGATGCTTAAATGAGAACACTAGTGCACTATTTCTGAAGGCTATATCTTTAACACCAAGTATATCTGCTTACTCTGTTGATTTTCTCCTTGATTCTTTTAACTCAAAAGTTAAAAGTGTAATTGATGATATTGCTCCTGTGAAAGTCAGGAAGAAGAGTGGCAGACAAAAAGCACCTTGGAGAAACTCAATAGCAGTGCAAAATACAAAAAGACAATGCAGAAAAGCAGAGCGCATGTGGCGGAAGACAAAACTTGTAGTCCATTATAACATCTACAAAGAGAGCATCCATGCTTTTAATATAGAACTAGGCAAAGCTAGACAGACTTTCTTCTCGAATATTATAAACAGCAACTTAAACAACACACGCACTCTTTTTGCGACTGTAGAGAGACTGACAAACCCCCCAACCCAGATTCCCAGTGAAATGCTCTCAGACAGCAAGTGCAGTGAGTTTGCTTCTTTCTTCTCTGAAAAAATCAATAATATCAGAAAGGAGATCAGCACATCCTTGAGTTGTGCTGGGGTCAGACAAATCAAACCACAACCTGAGAAAGTAGTCACTATGTCTGATTTCAAAGAAATTGATGGCAAAATTGAAAACCTGAAAACTGCAGTTGTCAAGCCCCTCTTGAAAAAGAGCAATCTGGATAAGACCATATTAAGCAACTATAGACCAATCTCAAATCTTCCTTTCATAGGCAAGATCATTGAAAAAGTTGTCTTCAATCAGCTGAACAAATTCTTGAACTCGAATAGATACTTTGACAATTTTCAATCTGGTTTCCGATCGCATCACAGCACAGAGACAGCGCTCATAAAGATAATAAACGATATTCACTTAAATACTGATACAGGCAAATTATCAGTACTGGTACTACTCGACCTCAGTGCTGCATTTGACACTGTCGATCAAAACATACTTCTTGACAGGCTGGAAAACTGGGTGGGGCTTTCTGGGATGGTCCTAAAATGGTTCAGGTCATACTTAGAAGGGAGAGGTTATTATGTGAGTATAGGAGACCATAAGTCTGAGTGGACGTCCATGACATGCGGAGTCCCTCAAGGCTCAATTCTTGCGCCACTCCTGTTTAGCGTGGCCACATAAGGGGAAGTTTTTAAATAAGGTTAATGACAAAAAACGTATGTTTAGTCATTATATGCAATTAGTTTTATTGCTTTCCCCTGTATGCTGTATTTGCCTTAGCTGTTGTGGATTTGACCCCGATTTCTGTTCGCGCGATAACTTCTCGTGACTTCGCGTCACGTGATGACCTGTCAGGAAAACAGGAAAAGACTTTGAGTTTCCATATAAGGAACCGGTATACCGGTCTTCGGGGGAGCGTACTCTCATTCACAAATTTTCCATTCATTGTGGATTATTGCTGACTGACTTGGAAGCGCGGGGTCGCCGTTCCTCAGAGGAGTATTTCCGTGGGCTCGCAGCCTGGATTACTTTTATCGGAGGACTAAAGCCAGTTATCGACTTCATTTGATCTTGCTCATGGACTAGACAAAGTTACCGGTGAGGCTGATCTGAACTCTAACATTAACTCTGTGCACGCTGGATTATACTTTTAAACACACCCACACACACATACCTACACATCACTTGCATGCGATTGTCTTGAAAGAACCTTGTATTATTGTAAATTTTCTTTTGTTTTGTAAATACAGTTGGGTTGGTTGTTAATTTATCAGTGTTGAGTAATACTTTTTCCTACTGCTTAGGTTAAATAGAAACGGGACTTTTGTTCCCTTTATTTTGTTAGTACTCTACATTTTAATATTGTGGAGTGTTACACCTGTTCAACCTGTATATGCTCCTGTCACGTTCCTCTGTTGTCTACCCTGTGTTCTGTGTCTCACTATTCACGTTCATGTCATGTTTCCTTGTCTGCTCCGTGTTTTCCATTTCACCCGTCACCGTTCACGCTCCATGTCACGTTTTCCTTGTTGTCCGCCCCGTGTTTCACTGTCCTTGTCTAAATCTACATTTCCCACTATCCACCTGCCATCAGCACTGCCATTTTTGTTCATTGTTCTCACCTGTGTCTAATCCAGTCATCACTCCCTGTGTATTTAAGCCCTGCTTTTTCTTCACTCCCTGTCGATTGTTGAATGTTCATGTCTGGTTTCCTGTGGTGCATTTGCTCTTGTTTCCTGACCTTCGTGTTCATTCTTCCCGCTGTGTGTTCGTTTGTGTTTAGTTAAGTTTTTCCAATCGTGGACTGTTCTTTTGTTCTTGTGTTTGTTTGTTTTGCTAGTTAGTTAAATAAAACCTGCTTTTGGATCCGCAACACCTGTCTGCCTTCTCCTGCTTCCCGCATTCGTTACAGAACAATCGACCACCTATGGATCCAGCGGTTATACCAGCTAGACGCCGCCTGCTCGATTTAAGGCAAGAGGACTGCCCAATCGAAGACCACATACGGGACTTTCTCCGTCTGGCGAGCGCCGCAGCCTTTCCGGACTCAGCCTTGGTGGTCTTCTTTAGGGACAACTTGGACCCGTCGTTGAAGGAGCGGCTGCCACAGGCGACGCATGGCTGGATACTCCGCGACTTCCTGGTGGCGACCCTGCTGGTGTGCGACTCACCGCTCTCTGCAGGCGTTGCTGAGAAGGACTCTACCTCACCATCCACAGGGGAGTCTCTTCAGCCACCACCGGCGCCCCCTGTAATACCAGCTCCACCTGTCAGCGAACTGACCCCTGCGCCAGTCGCGCTCCCAGAACCCCCACGGTCCACTTCGTCTGCCCGGAGGAGGGAGAGAAGACGGGCTTCCGCCTCCCGGTACACGCCTGCCCCTGTCCTCCTGCCAGAGCCACTAGGCCCCGATGTCCCTGAGCCAGCGCCTGTAGCCTCTACCGTCCCAGAGCCAGCGCCTGTAGCCTTTACCATCCCAGAGCCAGCACCTGTAGCCTCTACCGTCCCAGAGCCAGTGCCTGTAGCCTCTACCTTCCCAGAGCCAGTGCCTGTAGCCTCTACTGTCCCAGAGCCAGCGCCAGCAGCCATGACCGTCCCTGTGCCAGCGCCAGCAGCCATGACCGTCCAAGAGCCAGCGCCAGCAGCCATGACCGTCCAAGAGCCAGCGCCAGCAGCCATGACCGTCCAAGGGCAAAAGCCTCCCGAGCTTTCCAGAGCTCCGCCTCCCGAGCTTTCCAGAGCTCCGCCTTCCGAGCTTTCCAGAGCTCCGCCTTCCGAGCTTTCCAGAGCTCCGCCTTCCGAGCCTCCCAAGCCTTCCAGGGCTCCGCCTCCCGAGCTTTCCAGAGCTCCGCCTCCCGAGCTTTCCAGAGCTCCGCCTTCTGAGCCTCCCGAGCTTTCCAGAGCTCCGCCTCCCGAGCTTTCCAGAGCTCCGCCTCCCGAGCTTTGCAGAGCTCCGCCTTCCGAGCCTCTCGAGCTTTCCAGAGCTCCGCCTTCCGAGACTCCCGAGCTTTCCAGAGCTCCGCCTTCCGAGCTTTCCAGAGCTCCGCCTTCCGAGCTTTCCAGAGCTCTGCCTCTCGAGCCTCTCGAGCCTTCCAGGGCTCCGCCTCTCAAGTCTCTCGAGCCTCCTAGGGCTCCGCCTCTCAAGTCTCTCGAGTCTTCCAGGGCTCCTCCTCCCGAGTCTTCCAGGGCTCCGTCTCTCAAGTCTCTCGAGCCTCCTAGGGCTCCGTCTCCCGAGCCTCCTACGGCTGTGCTCTCAGAGACCCCAGAGCCTTCTAGGGCTCCGCCTCTGAAACCTCCTACGGCGCCACCTCCCTCGGCTCCACCTCCAGAGCCTTCCAGGTCTCCGCCTCTTAAGTCTCTTATGGCACCACCTTCCTCGGCCCCGCCTCCAGAGCCTTCCTCGGCTCAGCCTCCCGAGCCTCCTACGGCTCCGCCTCCAGAGCCTCCTACGGCTCTGCCTCCCGAGCCTCCAACGGCTCTGCCCCAGAGACTCCAGAGCCTTCCTGGTCCCCGCTCCTAAAGCCTCCTACGGCGCCGCCTACCTCGGCTCCGCCTCCTGAGCCTCCTTCAGCTCCACCTCCTGAGCCTCCCTCAGCTCTGCCTTCTGGGCCTTCTAAGCCATCACCTCCCTCGGCTTCGCCTCCCGAGCCTCCCGAGGCTCCGCCTCACGCGGCTCCGCTGGCCTCTCCAGTGGCCACTCCTCCTCCCAGGCCCCCTGAACCGGTCCTTGCCCCACGGCCATCTCCTAGGCCACCAAAACCGGCCTCTGTCCTGTGGCCCCCTGAATCGGCCCTTGAACCCCAGCCATCTCCCAGGCCACCAAGGCCGGCCTCTGTCCTGTGGCCTCCTCCCAGGCCCCCTGAACCGGCCCTTGCCTCATGGCCAGCCCCCGGGCCATCTAAACCTGTCCCTGCCCGGTCAACACCTCCCAGACCACCGAAACCTGTCCCTGCCCGGTCGATACCTCCCTGGCCCCCTAAACCTGTCCCTTTGTGCCCCCAGGGACTGCCTAATTGGCCCCGTGGACTGTCTCATTTCCCTTTGTGCCCCTGTGGACTGTCTCATCTCCCCTTGTGCCCCCGTGGACTGCCTAATTGCCCCTTGTGCCCCCGTGGACTGCCTAATTGCCCCTTGTGCCCCCATGGACTGCCTAATTGCCCCTTGTGCCCCCGTAGACTGCCTAATTGCCCCTTGTGCCCCCATGGACTGCCTAATTGTCCCTTGTGCTCCCGTGGACTGCCTAATTGTCCCTTGTGCCTCCTTGGATGGTCTCTGTGTCCCTTGTGCTCCCTTTCATCTGTCTGTTTTCCCCCCCGGTCTACCCCCTCACTCCTTGGTAATTTTTTGTTTTTGGTATTTCTGTCTTTTTGGTTAGGACCGTCTGGAATCCGGTCCTTTTGAGGGGGGGTTATCTCATGTTCCTCTGTTGTCTACCCTGTGTTCTGTGTCTCACTATTCACGCTCCATGTCACGTTTTCCTTGTTGTCCGCCCCGTGTTTCACTGTCCTTGTCTAAAACTACATTTCCCACTATCCACCTGCCATCAGCACTGCCATTTTGGTTCATTGTTCTCACCTGTGTCTAATCCAGTCATCACTCCCTGTGTATTTAAGCCCTGCTTTTTGTTCACTCCCTGTCGATTGTTGAACGTTCATGTCTGGTTTCCTGTGGTGCATTTGCCCTTGTTTCCTGCCCTTCGTGTTCATTCTTCCCGCTGTGTGTTCGTTTGTGTTTAGTTAAGTTTTTCCCATCGTGGACTGTTCTTTTGTTCTTGTGTTTGTTTGTTTTGCTAGTTAGTTAAATAAAACCTGCTTTTGGATCCGCAACCCCTGTCTGCCTTCTCCTGCTTCCCGCATTCGTTACAGCTCCCAATGAGCCAAATAATGAGAAAGAACCAAATTGCTTACCACAGCTATTCAGACAACACACAGATCTACTTAGCCCTATCACCTAACAATTACAGCCCCATTGACTCCCTGTGCCAATGCATTGATGAAGTAAACAGTTGGATGTGCCAAAACGTTCTTCAGTTAAACAAAGACAAAACTGAAGTCATTGAATTTGGAAACAAGGTATGCATTCAAGGTGAATGCATACCTTGACGCTAGGGGTCAAACAACTAAAAATCAAGTCAGGAATCTTGATGTGTCTCTAGAGTCAGACCTTAGTTTCAGTAGTCATGTCAAAGCAATAACTAAATCAGCATACTATCATCTGAAAAATATTGCAAGAATTAGATGCTTTTTTTACCAGTCAAGACCTAGAGAAACTTGTGCATGCTTTCATCACCAGCAGGGTGGATTATTGTAATGGACTCCTCACTGGCCTTCCCAAAAAGACCATAAGACAGTTGCAGCTCATACAGAACGCTGCTGCCAGGATTCTGAGCAGAACCAGAAAATATGAACATATCACACCTGTCCTCAGGTCTTTACACTGGCTCCCAGTTACATTTAGGATTGATTTTAAAGTATTACTACTGGTATATAAATCACTCAATGGGCTAGGACCTCAATATATTGCAGATATGCTCACTGAATATAAACCCAACAGATCACTCAGATCATTAGGGTCACATCAGCTAGAAATACCAAGGGTTCACTCTAAGCAAGGAGAGTCTGCTTTTAGCTATTATGCCAGCCGCAGCTGGAACCAGCTTCCAGAAGAGATCAGATTTAGCTGTGCATTTACTGAATGAGTACTGTGCCACTGTGTGTCCGACTGTTTGTACTGTATTTTATTTTATTTTATATTCTAAACTGTTTCAATTATTCTTATTTTTTTTTATTCTTATTTTAATCTCTTCTATATAAAGCACTTTGAATTACCATTGTGTATGAAATGTGCTAAACATAAGGAACCCCCTTTCTCCATTGATAAATTACTATGGAGTCATTTGCCAAAGTTTTATGATCCACATGCAGAGAGTTGAACATTTCAGTAGTAGCTTGTTTCAGCAGCCGCAAAGTTCTCACCCCAGTCCTTTTACTCAATTCCTCTGAGCTTATATTCAGAATATGTCCCAACTTTGTGCATCCAGCAGCAGTTAGACATGCACGCAGACTGGGACCAGACATAAGTCTTGAAGGTAGAAAGTCATTGAGAAAAAGTGGCTCTTCAAAAAGCCATTATCCAGCATATGTATCTGATGAACGTGAAATGGTAAACACCTTCCATGCCTCCAGCACTGACTTATAGAAGGATGTAAGATTCACAAGATCATCATTCTGGAGCTCCATTAAGAACAAGTGTTTGTCCAATCCCATACTTCTGACCCACCTGAGAAGAGCAGAAGCTGTCTCTAGCCATGATACATCCGTGTGATACAACAGTCTCTGAGCTGCTTTTAACCGCAAAGCCATAATTCTGGATCTAATGTCTATCAATCCTTGACCTCCCTCTTGAATAGGAAGGTATAAAGCAGCAGCACGAATCCAGTGTTGTCCAGACCAAAAAAAATTCACAAGTTTCCTTTGAATTTCCTCAATAAGTCCAACAGGTGGCTGTAACACAGTTATTTTGTGCCACAGAGTGGAAGCAACCAAATTATTGGTCACTAAAATCCTTCCCCTATAGGACAACTGAGGTAGCAACCATTCGGTTGGAAGACAACTCTCTGCACACTTTCTCCACTATACCCTCCCAATTTAGATTTTGAAATTCATTTGGCCCCCCAAAAAACCCCAACAATTTAAGTCCCTCTCTACCCCACTTAAGGTCCCCAGGTAACTTTGGGAGAATCTCAAACTCCCCTTTACCTGCCCAAAAAGCTTCACTTTTAGCCCAGTTCACTTTAGCCTCAGATAAACACTTAATATCCTCAGTGTGATTTACAAAAACTGTGATATCATCAGCATAAGCAGAAAGAGAAATTCTTGAATCTAAAGAAAACCCAGGCACACAAAAACCGGACAATCTTTCTCGAAGTTGAAAAAGCAGCGGCTCAATTGCTAAACTATATAGTTGACCAGACAGCGGACAGCCTTGCCTAATACCCCTTAGAATAGGAATTGGTCAAAGTGCCCCCTACCTTAACCATACATGATGCACCATTATATAATAACTGTATAAAATTAAAAAATATTTCACCAAAACCAAAAACCTTCAATACATTAAAAAGATAATTATGATCAACACGATCAAAAGCCTTCTCTTGATCCAGGGCAATTAATCCAACATTCACATTGAAACCATTACAAATATCTACAATGTCTCTCACTAAAAAAAAAATTATCCATAATAGATCTCTTTGGAATGCAATATGATTGATCCTTGTGTACAACCAAACCCAAGTAATGTTTTAATCTATTTGCCAGACATTTTGAAAAAAAAATTATATTCTGTTTTAAGAAGAGCAACATGATGCCAGTTCTTTAAAAAGGCTAAATCCCCCTTTTTTGGCAATAATGATAAAACAGCATATTGACAGGTAGTAGGTAAAACACCATCTCTTATAGACTCACATAAAACATTAAAATAATCATGTCCAATGCAGTTCCAAAACCTTTTTATAAAATTCTGCTGGCAGTCCATCTACAGTCAGGTCCATAAATATTGGGACATCGACACAATTCTAATCTTTTTGGCTCTATACACCACCACAATGGATTTGAAATGAAACGAACAAGATGTGCTTTAACTGCAGACTTTCAGCTTTAATTTGAGGGTATTTACATCCAAATCAGGTGAACGGTGTAGGAATTACAACAGTTTGTATATGTGCCTCCCACTTTTTAAGGGACCAAAAGTAATGGGACAATTGGCTGCTCAGCTGTTCCATGGCCAGGTGTGTGTTATTCCCTCATTATCCCATTTACAAGGAGCAGATAAAAGGTCCAGAGTTCATTTCAAGTGTGCTATTTGCATTTGGAATCTGTTGCTGTCAACTCTCAATATGAGATCCAAAGAGCTGTCACTATCAGTGAAGCAAGCCATCATTAGGATGAAAAATCAAAACAAACCCATCAGAGAGAGATAGCAAAAACATTAGGTGTGGCCAAATCATCTGTTTGGAACATTCTTAAAAAGAAAGACCACACCGGTGAGCTCAGCAACACCAAAAGACCCGGAATACCACAGAAAACAACTGTGGTGGATGACCGAAGAATTCTTTCCCTGGTGAAGAAAACACCCTTCACAACAGTTGGCCATATCAAGAACACTCTCCAGGAGGTAGGTGTATGTGTGTCAAAGTCAACAATCAAGAGAAGACTTCACCAGAGTGAATACAGAGGGTTCACCACAAGATGTAAACCATTGGTGAGCCTCAAAAACAGGAAGGCCAGATTAGAGTTTGCCAAACAACATCTAAAAAAGCCTTCACAGTTCTGGAACAACATCCTATGGACAGATGAGACAAAGATCAACTTGTACCACAGTGATGGGAAGAGAAGTGTATTGAGAAGGAAAGGAACTGCTCATGATCCAAAGCATACCACCTCATCAGTGAAGCATGGTGGTGGTAGTGTCATGGCGTGGGCATGTATGGCTGCCAATGGAACTGGTTCTCTTGTATTTATTGATGATGTGACTGCTGACAAAAGCAGCAGGATGAATTCTGAAGTGTTTCGGGCAATATTATCTGCTCATATTTAGCCAAATGCTTCAGAACTCATTGGACGGCGCTTCACAGTAGAGATGGACAATGACCCGAAGCGTACTGCGAAAGCAACCAAAGACTTTTTTAAGGGAAAGAAGTGGAATGTTAAGCAATGGCCAAGTCAATCACCTGACCCGATTGAGCATGCATTTCACTTGCTGAAGACAAAACTGAAGGGAAAATGCCCCAAGAACAAGCAGGAACTGAAGACAGTTGCAGTAGAGGCCTGGCAGAGCATCACCAGGGATGAAACCCAGCGTCTGGTGATGTCTATGCATTCCAGACTTCAGGCTGTAATTGACTGCAAAGGATTTGCAACCAAGTATTAAAAAGTGAAAGTTTGATTTATGATTGTTAATCTGTCCCATTACTTTTGGTCCCTTAAAAAGTGGGAGGCACATATACAAACTGTTGTAATTCCTACACCGTTCACCTGATTTGGATGTAAATACCCTCAAATTAAAGCTGAATGTCTGCAGTTAAAGCACATCTTGTTTGTTTCATTTCAAATCCATTGTGGTGGTGTATAGAGCCAAAAAGATTAGAATTGTGTCAATGTCCCAATATTTATGGACCTGACTGTATTCCAGGGGATCATCCTGAACTAAGTTGTCCCACAGCAGCAGTAATTTCCTTAAATGTTTTACTTGCATCCAAGACAGTTTTAGAATCAGAGTCCAGCTGAGGAAGACCCTGAAGAAGCTGTGTCATACAGTCATCATTTTCACAGTTTTCTGCAGCATAATGACTTGAATAAAAATCCACAGCATGGTTTCTCATTTCTATAGTCTTAGATGTTATCCTCCCATCAGGGAGTTTAAGACAAGGCATTTGTTTTTGTTGAGCCACCTTATATTCCAGGTTAAAAAAAAAAGAAGTAGGGGCATCCATTTCTGCTAGAGACATGAAACGGGACCTTATCAAGGCTCCCTTTACTTTCTCATTTAGGACCAGACTTAGCTCTTTCTTTTTCTTTTGAAAATCATTGTACAATACAGAATTATATGTATCAACCAACTGCAATTCCATTGAATTAATTTGCTTTTCAAGCGATTCAATCACATTCTTTATTCTGCTACTACAGTTAGCTGTATACTGCTAACAAAAAAAAATTTATTTGAGTCTTTCCTACATCCCACCACTGTTTCAAGGTTTCAAAATAGCTTTTTTTCTTTTTCCAATTTTCCCAAAAGAAAACAAAACTATCACAAAAAGCAGCATCCTGCAACAATTTAACATTAAAATGCCAGTAAACTGATTTTTTTGGTACATTTGACATGGTCATTGTCATTATAACTAAATGGTGATCAGAAAAACCTACAGGACAAATGCAACATTCAATTACCCTACTATTAAAATATTTTGACACATAGAATCTATCTAATCGGGCAGCACTAACTCTATTATTAAAAGCCTTAATCCATGTATACTGTCTATCATTGGGGTGTTTAATTCACATATTTAAGAGCTGGAATTCTTTTATTAGTTTTGACAAAGTGCTTGAGGACTGTATATGAGGTTCCTCAGTATTACGGTCTATTGTAAAATTTATAGTGCAGTTCCAGTCTCCACCAATGACAACACATCCTTCACTAGAACACTTTTTAAGACTCTCATTAAGCATAGAAAATGTAGGCATTCCTGTCCCACTGTTGGTGCATAAATATTTATCAGGAAAACAAGCATTCCTTGAATTTGCGCTTTAACAACCAACAAACGACCCTTCACTGGTTCCTCTGTACTTATAATATCCACCCTTATGGTTGAAGAGAAAAAGATGCCCACCCCTCTACTTAAATTGGTACCATGACTAAGTATTTTGTGTCCTTTCCACCACAAATTCCACTCAACTTCATTCATTAAATCACTATGAGTTTCTTGGAGAAAGATAATATCAAGCTTTTTTTATTCAATTGTTTCATAGACAATAGCACGCTTTACACTATCCCTCCCACCATTAATATTTAAAGAGCCTATCCTCAAAACCTCCATGCACAAAATTAAGATGGGAAAGACAGAACAAAGCATGAAAGGAAAGCAAAGAAAAGACACCGTGTAATGCATGATTATTTGCGATCTTTTGATTTACTTTTTCTCCTACTCATTGCTCTATTCTTCCTTATAGTGGTAAGATGCTTTTTCAGCCGAAAACGCTTCTTCTCACTAAGTTTCTCAACTCCAACAGTCCAACAGAGTGAACAAATTTGTCTACATCAGAAAAAAGTAATTTATGTTAATTTGTTTACCATACGTTTCATCCAGAAAACTATTAATTTGTTCCAGACTATACAAAGAATATTTGTTGAAATCTCCCAAAGAAACTGCCTGAGATGTGTTAAAAACAACTCTCTGTGAATTACCATCATTTTCACACATAGAAACTTGTGACTCAGTATCATCAGACTGCTCCTCGTCCACATCCATTTCCTCATTATTCAAGACGCCTGAATACGATTTTTCAGTTCCATAAATTGCACTTTCCAACTGTTTAGTACCACTAGTACTAGCTACTTCTTCATCAGTATTAACCTCAGTTGCGCTAATCTTAGGGGCCACATTAGCTACAGCAACATCATTTTCAATGTCAACAGCCGGTAACACAGCAACTGAATTATCATCACTCACCTCAGCAAGTGGAACAACCTCATCTTGGGCCGCATCAACCAGATCAGCGCTATTATTTTCGACCTCATCCTCCGATCCTACCGTGTTTTCTGTACCCGTTTTCTTATGTGGACACGTAAGACGCTTATGTCCGATGTCTCCACATTCGAAACATCTTATGCTGCCAGTAGTTGCATACACCATATATAATCTTCCCTCATGTTTCACACGAAAATTAATATCCAGTGTATTCTCAGGCGATTCTAGCACCATGTACACATACCTTCTAAAAGACGCAACATGCTTCAGAGCCGGATGTTTACATCCAAGTGCGACAGTTTTAAAGGGACTTACAACTTTCCCAAAACGCACTAACTCACGTTGCAAAACATCATTGGGAACAAAAGGCGGGACATTTGAAATTGTTACCTTCGTTGTCGATGTATACAGCAGAGAGAGTTGCACAAAAGCATCTTTAACGGTAAGGCCAGTTACTATTAACCGATTAACTAAATTTTGTTCCTTCAAAAACACAACGACAGCTTGATACATGTGTGATGCAGATACAATGTTCTCATGGCCAATCTGATCCCCAACCGCAATCAACACATCCTCCATATGGCATTATCCTCAGGAACACACCTGAAACCATTACGGAGTGACAATGGCGGCGTCTCATCAAGAGATGCCATTCTACACACAATCACCACTATTTAACTAATTTATAAATTGCTTTCTAAACCATGTATTTCCTAGAAAAGAAAAGAAAAAGTAAATAGGAAAAAGCAAGATTTAGAAACTCTCACCACTTCACACAGCAGCTCTCACCACCACTTTCACCAACTGCCAGCATACAACACACACACACAGAGAGAGAGAGAGAGAGAGAGAGAGAGAGAGAGAGAGAGAGAGAGAGAGAGAGAGAGAGAGAGAGAGAGAGAGAGAGAGAGAGAGAGAGAGCGAGCGAGAGAGCAGATACAGCTCCTAACTGTCCCTTTCCCCATCACACCAGTTGTACATTAATTAAACCAACAGGCCATCTCTGCTAGCACAGAGACATCACCAGAGTCAATCTCTCAAGCACAACAGAGCTCCCTAGGTGTGAAACAAAGCCCACCTGAGCCCACCTCACCCAAAAATAAAGAAGAGGGAACAAAAGAAACCAGACTTTGTTTTTCTGATGAATTCCAATGGAAAATTCCTAGAGGAAAAAAGTTTTCCCCAAACACAACGTGGATAAATTATGATGTCCATCTAATAAAAAAGCCCATGAACTTCTAGCAAAGGAGCACCTTGGCATCCCAAGCCACACCAATGACTTGAGAGTCCAGCAAGAACGGGTTGCCTTAGCGTTAAGGTCTGTGATTGTCAAAGCAGGCAATACTTTCCCATATGCAAAGATAATTGTGTCCACTCAGCTACCTAGAAAAGTCTTCCATCCCAAAACCATAAACAACATCAATGCCAGTATTACAAGAGACATCTTCCGGCTCAATGTGCAAATCGCCCATCACCCATTCATCATTGCAGAAAAACACTATGACCATGTGCACCTCAAGAAAGAGTATGCACCTTTTTTTGCCAAGATACTTAAAGATATTGCTCTAAATCGGGTCACCACACCGAGCCACCTAAATAGCAGAGGTTGGGCAGGCTCTTACAGACCAAGACTTGTGGAGTAAGTACCACTCAGATTAGGACCTACACACCAGAACCACAGCAAAAGAGCCCCATTCAGACCAGACTATCCACAGCACAGCTCACCACAGCAATTATATTTCAGGAAGAGAAGCAAGTCCCAACGGAGATCTGAATCTGTACTCTAACCTCAGATTGTCAGCTCCACCTCAAACACAACAGTGCCACCACAGACAAGACAGCAGATTTCTACTGCTATATCAAAACTATATAGCCCTCATACTGATGGGCACAGCTATGCTGAGGTCCTTAGTTGAACAACAGGGCCCAGTGATATGAAGGACATCAGATAGATGCTTGGCCTCATCTGTTCTCACCTTATTGGACTTTTCACATCCCTGTTGACCAGTTTGTAATTATTTCAGTATTCAGAAAAGAACATATAGGCCATGACTGCTAGCCCTGCTTGCATCTAAACTCACCAGAAAACTCATCTAAAGCCACTTTGCAGGTGCAAAAGACCTGCTGTGGTTAATTCTGCAGCAATAGTACTTACAGGGCTTTTAGTATTGTGGCATAACTGCATATCACACAGTGCAAACTAGCTGCACAGTAATAGACTGCGCTGTCATTAGTTGCAAGGACATTGATGATAAAGGAGCCATTATTAGGGCCAGTGGTAGCTCAGCGGTTAAGGCTCTGGGTTACTGATCAAAAGGTTGTGGGTTCAAGCCCCAGCACTGTCAAGATACCACTGCTGGGCCCTTGAGCAGACCCTATCTGCTCCAGGGGCACTGTTTCATGGCTGACCCTGTGCTCTTACCCCAGCTTAGTTGGGATATGTGAAAAACTGCATTTCATTGGCTCTGCACCTGTACTCTGCACAATGAAAATAAAGTTTAATCTTAATCTTATTAGCTCCATTTCCAGAGAAATGTATTTTTTCCTTTAAATGTATCCTCTGGGAAAAACTGATCATTACATATATATCCCATTAAAATCAATCCATGTCACAGTGTTTGTTTATACCAGAGCATCATAGTGTAGCTGGTAATTTTGTGTTTACAAACAAGTTCTGCAGTGTCTCTCTCGGTTTTAATTATATTTGAGGGGCTCTGCTGAACACTGCCACCGTCGAGAGAACCTGAAAAAACAAACATAGGAAAAAATTGTGAACAGAGCATAATATAAATTCATTGCCCTACTAGCATTATTAGTTTTATGATAATCGTAGCTGAGAAATGTTCAGTCTTTGTAGATTCTTTCTCCATCTGAGCATAGGAACGCCACCTCCACAAAATGTTTTCTACAGATTTTAGGGTGGACCCCTAGTGCCTCCAAACTGCAGGTTTTGTAATTACTGCAATTTCCTGCCATGCATTTAGGCTTGTGGATATTTACACATTTATTCTGTTAAACTAGTTCAAATTTAAATTAAACTGTAATCTACCTTTTATTATATTGTTGACCCATGTCTGAATGTATACCAGTATTGTTTAATTGCATACTCTTGTTTACCCAACAGCTTTAAAACTTAAATTTGGAGAATATAATTCACAATTATTATTCTAATGTTATGGTGTTTTTAACTAGGTGTTTGAAACCAACATACAAAACCACTGTTAGGGGAAAATACATAATTGTGTAATTGCACTTTTGAATCATAACCTTAAATTAATTGAGATATAGACTCTGTGACAACATTCTGTGTGACAATTAACAAACAATATAAACAATGCTTCAAATCATCAATCAATGCTCATATTTAGTAGCACAGATAGGGGAGTACTAAATCTGTGCTTTTATCTATGCTACTAAATATGACCAGTTTAAAAACAAAAATCAGACAAATACTCAGTCAAATTAGGATTAAAATAAATGTGCAATGCCTTCTATTGTTCATTATTGGCACTGAATCAAACCCTGCAGTTCCAGGTGTTGAGGTAATTTGCTTTGACTTAAAAGCATGTTAAAAAAGGTTTTTGTAATAGAAAGAGTTGATTCTGATCACTGTGTAATATGCTGCACAGAAATATGCTGCAGTGTCATTCAGGTTGAGAGTGTTGATGGTTAGAGTGCCGTTTTTGCTTCCATCTCCCTTCAATTCACACTTTTCTTTAAATTCAGGCTCTATGTTTTCATTTTCTAATATATTAAAAAGATATCCAATGAACTTAAAGCCCAAGTTGTCATGGATCTGTTTGTACCAAAGAATACGGTCATAGCTCTGTATATTGTGTTCACATATGATCACAGCAGATTCATTTTGGTTCTTTATGAGGTCACCAGGTGTCTGGACAACAGTTTTACCAAGACTGACAGCTGTAATAAGAGAAAATAGACACAAAAATTTAATAAAGTAAAATAAGATTACATATTTAACTATTAAGATTATCCAGATATGTTATTAGATTACCTGTGAGGCATACTAGCAAAATAGGAATGCTTAGAAAAATATTAGGCATGTTGTCTTAATCTGGTGGGTGACTCTGCTGTGCATTAAATGCTTGGAAGGAGGAAGTGACATCGTCCTTTAGGGCAATGACATCACATGTTTATGTTTTTTTCTCTTACAGGACTGTCTCTGTAGTTGCACTTGATAATGGAATGCAATACTGAACAGATTACTTCTGAAATGTAATCGGGTACTTATTACAAATTACGCAACTTAAATTTATGTCTGTTATGTAATCTTTTAGATAACTTTTTTTAGGCAATCTAAACTGGTTATTTCTGGACTACTTTTGGATGACACATCGAATATTTTGATGTAAATCTAATTATTAATTTAAAATGGATTAAGTACCATTTAACACTCCTTTTATTAAATGTAAACATAAAATCAAACAGAAACTTGCAATTTGGCTGTTGCTGCATAAAAAGTCCCTTAAATTATCAGAAAAATAAATGTGCTTTTACACCATCCTGAAAGATGTGCCAAGGTGCATTTGCATGGTACAAAAAACATAGTTGCATTTAACCTACACATCTGAAATGTTTGTTTGCAACGTGTTTTTAAAGAAGAATGTGTGGAATTATGGACAGGTGGATGAGGGCTTGTTTGAAATACATTATTCTTTATTCAAGATGCAAACAGAAACAGTTTGTCATGTATTTGTGAGAAACTCAATTTAAAACATGCATACTTTTAATCAAATGGTTCTAATGTGATTTTTAGTGGATGGATGATGTCAGTTCCCTTCAGGTTCACATTGGTCTCCTAGCACAGGTGTAATTTGTAATAGGTGTATTGATAGGAATATATCAGCTTGCATTGTACAAACATAAAAAATATATTTCATGAAACACTGCTGATTAGCTGTGACAGACTGCCCCTTTGGGTTTGTTAATTCTCTATTATTCATGTGAAATATGCCAGGTGTTTTTGTACATCTATCTACAGTGTTTGATACACTGTGTTTGCTCACTGAACAGAAATATATGGCACTATCATCAGCCTGTACTCTCTTTACTGTGAAATATCCATTTTCAGAAACATTTTTATGAACTGCAAATTTTGTTTTATTATTATCTCCGAAGTCTGGATATGGATCATAGCTTTTTGTGAGCACAATAAGTCTCATAGTCTCTCCTTGGCGCTGTCGGTACCAGTACATCTGACTGTAGTCAGCACCCTTATTGTGTGTGCAGTTCATCTCAGCAGATTTCCCCTTCAGTGCCAAAATAATGCCAGGCTGTTGTGAAACACCATCTCCACTTGAAGCACCTGCAGAACAATGGTGAATAAATTATTTGTGTATCAACACAATATAGTCATTCAATTGAAGTTTGGTCATACTCTGAAGTAATATTGCATACACTGGCTCCAATGAAGTGACAGGATCAGCAAAACATCGATCATGATCATGTCAGTGCCTTGGTTGACAGTAAACTGCATCAATGTTCTGAAAGATTTTGGCTGTCGATACAGGATATGACGTTATTTTTTGTGTCAAGTCAAGTCATTATCTCAGTTATAAGCCTGCTGACAGTAAATCCGTCCTAAGCATGACAGTGTGACATATAAGTGTGAAGTCACTGTCACCAAAGACAAACTTTTTTATTATTATTTTTTAAATCAGCAAGGCAGTAAACCAAATACTACCATGATGTACGTATACTTACAATTGTACTTTACAAATGTACTTTTTAAATTTACAAGTACAAACCTAAAATGTACAATTTAAAATTACAATTTAATTACTTTAAATTAATATATAATATATTCAATTACTTCCTTTAAATAAAAAAAATATATATTATATATATATATATATATATATATATATATATATATATATATATATATATATATGCATTCAATGTTTTGTCTTTTGATTTTTTGAAATATAACTTTTAGTGAGTTTTGTAAGATGAATGCCATTTGGCAATTAATAAATATTAGATAATGAGTATAATGCTTTAACATTGTGGTACTGTATAAATGATGTGTCAAAAGATAACTATTCATAGGAAAGGTAAGCAATAATATTAAAAGTCTATCCAAAATTACAAGAATCGTTATTGGTACTGAATCAAACCCCACAGATCCAGGTGCAGAGTTATGCTGAATTTGCTATTGCAGTCACTGATAAGCTTATACAACAGATGGAGGTTTTTGTACTCAACAGAGTTGATTCTGAGCACTGTGTAATATGCTACACAGAAATACACTGCACTGTCATTCACTGTGAGAGTGTTGATAGTCAGATTGCCGTTATTCCTTCCATCTCCATTCAGTTTGATCTTGTCTTTAAATTCAGACTCTGGGTATTCCATTTGAAGATTAAGGTATCCCATGAACTTTAAGCTAATTATTTCCTGTTTGTACCAAAGAATACGGTCATAGTTTGGTATATTGTGTTGGCATATGATCACAGCAGGTTCATCTTGGCTCTTTAAGAGGTCACGAGGAGTCTGGACAACGGTTGTACAAAGACAGACAGCTGTAATTAGAGAAAATACATGCATAAAATCTGTGTATTTAAAAAAGCACAAGGTAATCTACATAAGTAGTGTAACAGTAGCATGCATTATAAACAATACAGTAAACAAAATTGTTTAAATTGGGCAGGATTACCTGCAAGGTATAATAAAGTATTAGAAACACTTAGAAGAATACCAGTCATGTTTGCTTTATGTGCTGGGTAACACTGCTATAAAATAGATGAAGGGGCCACTTCCAGCAGGAAGTGATGTCATCTTTGTGGGCACTGACAAAAAGTTTTGGTGAGTTATGTATAGTTCAACAAGGTATACAGACACCTTTTAAAAAGTAAGTATGAGCAAAGGAAAATTAATGTGCCAATAATAGTCTACATATCATTACAAAATACTTTTACCAAAAAATGTGGATTCTTTCCTTTATGTATTTATTTACTGTATGTATTCATTGTTTTATTTAGAATATGTATTAACACAGTGGGAGTTGTTTACATATTTAAACAGAGATAAAAACATTTAAATGTTGCATTAAATAAATCCTTTGTAAATAGTTTAAATCATTTTTGAAATATGTATATTTTTAAATTCTGCTGTAATTTAGCAATAATGGAGAAAGTGCTCCCTCTACTGTTTTGGGATACTGAGGATAAAGCCTGTGTTGTACTGTATAACTTTGATTGGGTTTTCATAACCTTTATAGTGGTCAAATATAGTGGCTTGGCTTTTTCTGTTCCCACTGGGGTTTGCTTAAACACTTATAGACATATTGGTGTACATGCAAACATTTTCACTGTTATATAGCAATACTAGTAAAACATTACTCACTTTAGGTAAATATTTGAGAGTTTGACACTGTAACTCCCAGTTGAAATATATTATAAACAACTATTTCTATAATTTTCCTTTGTGACCAGAGAATCGTTCTTGGTTGCATCTCCTCTCAATTCAATTTTGTTTTTAAAATAATTTTCTAATTGTTAAGCCTGCACCAAGAGAAGTCCCATTAATGTTAATCCATTTTACAATTTCCTAAACGGAAATAAAATAAAACCAACAAAGTATAAAATGAGGTTCACCCATTTTACGTGTGTGTGTGTGTGTGTGTTTGTGTGTGAATTTATCGGGAGACACACTGAGTTTTCATCCAGCTGTACTGTTTGTACTGTGACTACACAGAAAATAAAGTGATTTCTGGATTACTATATAATTTTTTTCCTGGGATGATGCAAATAAATGATCAGATGTTTATCAACAGTGGGTAATTTAACTCTATTGTACACTATACCAGCAATCTAGTTTATACAATGAAAGTATTGCGTGCCTTTTACTGTTTCAGTAGTTCGCAAGTTAATGTAATCATGTGTTGAGATTAGTGTAAACGTGTGGCTCGCTGTCCGGGGCAAAAGGCTCAGAAAGAAGCCATTACATTGGAAAGCAAGTTTTGCTATAGACCTCTTATTCCCCAAAAGACAAACTAGAAATGAATAAGCCAGCCTTGCGCTAGGGTCTGTGACATGGGATAGGAAACTGGGAGGTGTAGGATAGGTAGATATTGGAGAGTCAATATAAGTTGAAACACTGCTGTGACAATGGTTGTAACGGCTTACTGGAAATGAGCTCTGCGAGAGCTGTTGTGCGCTGGAGGGATTGTTATGCCCGAATGTGGGAGCCACCTCCATGTTCAGGCAGGGTTACCCCAGACGGAAGCATGAATCCTAGACACCCGGACTGACCTTAAGTCTCCCTCCAGGCTTGGTTGGTTTGACGGATGGCGAACGGTGCAGCCCCGTGGAAGGAGACTTGGTGGCCGCTTGAGCAAGCAAACACAACCTGTGTTAGAACGGGAAGGGCTCTCACCACATTCGACAGGGGAGTCATCCTGGGCCACAAACCAGGAGAGCCCACAATACAAATAAACATAAATATTTCACACTTCATTCGGGTGGGAGATCCCACTGCTGATTGAATGGAAGAGCCCTCAAATGGATTGTATTGGAGGGGTCTGCAATGCCCTACCACTGGGGCCTGATTGGAGGTGTGAATCCTAGCCGCTCAAAACTGACCTTGCCCCCCCTCGAAACTGACCTTGCGCCCCCCCACCCCCTCCAGACGCAATGGAGGAGCCCTAATGGGGGGGTTCCTCACTGCACTTCAAAATGTTAGCCCAAAAAATAATAAACGAGTATAGTTTTTCTGAATTGCCGAATTTAATCATCTGGAACCAGAATCGGGAAACTGCTTGGTATTTGTCATCTACAAAAGTGGATCGAGAGGAGTTCTGGATTGGGACCCTCTGTAATGGAGATAGTGTGCTAACGATTGGAAGGGATGGATGAGAGTTGGCAGATTGAAAATAAAAATTTAAAACACTCTTTGGGTTTAGTCTGTATGCTTTGTTAAGAGGGAATTTTACTTGGGAGAGCTGGATGGAATTCGGCAGGTTGAAAATGTAAATTGAGTGTCCTCTTTGTGTTGGTCTGATTCTTATCAATTATTTACTCTGTTGCATATCCTGCATCCTACTGACTTAATGTTTGCATGGCAATTAGAATGGGTAAACCTAGCCAGCATTCAAATTCAGGTCGAACAAAAGAGATTGCACTGCGATTCGAATGGGAGAGCCCATTGCCTGGATGTGGTGAC
>NC_068291.1:11226827-11250827 GCF_025860055.1 Xyrauchen texanus
ATCAGTAAGGCAGTAAACCAAATACTACCATGATGTATACTTACAATTGTACTTTACAAATGTACAATTTAAATTTACAATGTAATTACTTTAAATTTATATATAATATACTCATTTACTTCCTTTAAAAAAAAATAAACGAGTAAGAAAAAAAAAGAAATATATATATATATATATATATATATATATATATATATATATATACACACATTCAATGTTTTCTCTTTTGATTTTGTGAAATATAACTTTTAGTGAGTTTTGTAAGATGAATGCCATTTCGCAGTTAATAAATATTAGATAATGAGCATTGTGTTTAACATTGTGGTACTGTATAAATGATGTGTCAAAAGATAACTATTCATAGGAAAGGTAAGCAATAATATTAAAAGTCTGTCCAAAATTACAAGAATCGTTATTGGTACTGAATCAAACCCCACAGATCCAGGTGCAGAGTTATGCTGAATTTGCTATTGCAGTCACTGTTAAGCTTATACAACAGATGGAGGTTTTTGTACTCAACAGAGTTGATTCTGAGCACTGTGTAATATGCTACACAGAAATACACTGCACTGTCATTCAGTGTGAGAGTGTTGATAGTCAGATTGCCATTATTCCTTCCATCTCCATTCAGTTTGATCTTGTCTTTAAATTCAGACTCTGGGTAGTCCTTTTGAAGATTAAGGTATCCCATGAACGTTAAGATAATAATTTCCTGTTTGTACCAAAGAATACGGTCACAGTTCTGTATATTGTGTTCGCATATGATCACAGCAGGTTCATCTTGGCTCTTTAAGAGTTCACGAGGAGTCTGGACAACGGTTGTACAAAGACAGACAGCTGTAATTAGAGAAAATACATGCATAAAATCTGTGTATTTAAAAAAGCACAAGGTAATCTACATAGGTAGTGTAACAGTAGCATGCATTATAAACAATACAGTAAACAAAATTGTTTAAATTGGGCAGGATTACCTGCAAGGTATAATAAAGTATTAGAAACACTTAGAAGAATACCAGTCATGTTTGCTTTATGTGCTGGGTAACACTGCTATAAAATAGATAAAGGGGCCACTTCCAGTAGGAAGTGATGTCATCTTTGTGGGCAATGACAAAAGGTTTTGGTGAGTTATGTATAGTTTAACAAGGTATACAGATACTTTTTAAAAAGTAAGTATGAGCAAAGGAAAATTAATAATTATTTCCATTATTGTCATCTATGCCAATAATAGTCTACATATCATTACAAAATACGTTTACCAAAAAATTTGGATTCTTTCCTTTATGTAGTTATTTACTGTATGTATTCATTGTTTTATTTAGAATATGTATTAACACAGTGGGAGATAAAAACATTTAAATGTTGCATTAAAAAAATCCTTTAAATCATTTTTTAAATATGTATATTTTTAAATGCTGCTGTAATTTAGCAATAATGGAGAAAGTGCTCCCTCTACTGTTTTGGGATACTGAGGATAAAGCCTGTGTTGTACTGTATAACTTTGATTGGGTTTTCATAACCTTTATAGTGGTCAAATATAGTGGCTTGGCTTTTTCTGTTCCCACTGGGGTTTGCTTAAACACTTATAGACATATTGGTGTACATGCAAACATTTTCACTGTTATATAGCAATACTAGTAGAACATTACTCACTTTAGGTAAATATTTGAGAGTTTGACACTGTAACTCCCAGTTGAAATATATTATAAACAACTATTTCTATAAAAAAAAAAAAAACATGTACAATACCTCAAATGTTGGCAGAAAATCAAACCATAAGCTCTTTCTGCAGGTGAGTCAAAGCTGGTGTGGTTAGTCCGGTGACAGTGGCACAGAGAGCTTTTTATATTAATGTTTGTCTGTTTCTCTGTAGATTAGCTGCACAGAAATAGACTGCACTGTCATTACTTGAGAGGTCCTTTGTGACCAGAGAATCGTTCTTGGTTGCATCTCCTCTCAATTCAATTTTGTTTTTAAAATAATTTTCTAATTGTTAAGCCTGCACCAAGATAAGTCCCATTAATGTTAACCTATTTTACAATTTCCTAAACAGAAATAAATTAAAACCAACAAAGTATAAAAGGAGGATCACCCATTTTACATGTGTGTGTGTGTGTGTGAGTGTGCGTGTGTGTGTGTGTGTGTGTGTGTGTGTGTGTGTGTGTGTGTGTGTGTGTGTGTGTGTGTGTGTGTGTGTGTGAATTTATCGGGAGACACACTGAGTTTTCATCCAGCTGTACTGTTTGTACTGTGACTACATAGAAAATAAAGTGATTTCTGGATTACTGTATAATTATTTCCCTGGGATGATGCATATAAATGATCAGATGTTTAACAACAGTGGGTAATTTAACTCTATTGTACACTATACCAGCAGTCTAGTTTATACAATGAAAGTATTGCGTGCCTTTTACTGTTTCAGTAGTTCGCAAGTTAATGTAATCATGTGTTGAGATTAGTGTAAACATGTGTGGCTCGCTGTCCGGGGCAAAGGCTCAGAAAGAAGCCATTACATTGGAAAGCAAGTCTTTTGCTATAGACCTCTTATTCCCCAAAAGACAAACTAGAAATTAATAAGCCAGCCTTGCGCTAGGGTCTGTGACATGGGATAGGAAACTGGGTGGTGTAGGATAGGTAGATATTGGAGAGTCAATATAAGTTGAAACACTGCTGTGACAATGGTTGTAACGGCTTACTGGAAATGAGCTCTGCGAGAGCTGTTGTGCGCTGGAGGGATTGTTATGCCCGAACGTGGGGACCACCCCCGTATTCAGGCAGGGTCACCCCAGACGGAAGCATGAATCCTAGCCACCCGAACTGACCTTAAGTCTCCCTCCAGGCTTGGTTGGTTTGACGGATGGCGAAAGGTGCAGCCCCATGGAAGGAGACTTGGTGGCCTCTTGAGCAAGCAAGCACAACCTGTGTTAGAACGGGAAGGGCTCTCACCACATTCGACAGGGGAGTCATCCTGGGCCACAAACCAGGAGAGCCCACAATACAAATAAACATAAATATTTCACACTGCATTCGGGTGGAGTGTGAAACCCCTTGAAACTGACCTTGCGCCCCCTCCCCCACCACCACCCCCTCCAGACACAATGGAGGAGCCCTAACGGGGTCAGATTTAATCATCTGGAACCACAGGAAGGCTGTACCATGATTTGAACAGGAGAGCCGAAGGCCTGGACATGGTGACTCTTGCTGCATTCGAACAGGAGAGCTCTTGCTGCATTCAGATGAAGTGATTAGAGATGCTTTAAATGAGCATTTAAACAATGTGATTTGAATGGGCTGAATCCTGCATGTTAATGCACGGTATTCAATGGGAGAGCATGTGATTCATGTGAGAATGGTATATGCTGCATTTTACTGAGGTCGCTCAGTTCTGCGAGTGGCCGAAACTGCAAGTGTGTGCTCTCACAGCATTAGATTCGGTACCAGGTTCACTTGCAGACACAGCCTCACACAGGGAACGGTTCCAGCATAGGAGAGATTACAATGGTAGAAAGGAGGGGGATAAAGTGAAGAGGGGAATAGGTCTGGAGCAGGGTTTTCTAGCAGAGGCAGCCTCACACAGGAATCCACTCTGGTTGCCCATAGGTAGGAAGGGGAGGAGGGATGGATGTTGGCAGAAAATATGTTGAGTGGAAAAACAGAGGCGTAGGAGCAGAGAAATATTTTTGAGTACAGATGGTGAGCTGACTGCATGTAGGGAGATGTGTTTTCTAATTTTCCCATGATCAGGTGTTGCAAGACACCTGCAAACACGCTTTTACGAATGCTTGTTTAGAGAGACATGGTAAGTGTGTGGTCTTCAGATGCCTTAGGCTTAATTGTTTGCTAGATCAAGTGACTGGAACGTATGGGAAGCAATGTCAGGATACAGGCTTTCATGTGCATTTGTGATATGAATGGGCTGAATCCTCGGCATGGGACCTCAAGGCGTTAAACGGGAGAGCATGCGATTCATGGGAATGTTTTAGCTGTATTATAACTTAGCTCGTTCAGAGATGTGAGGTGGCTGTGTCCGCAGGTGAGGGCCCGCATGGCACATTTGACAGTAGAACACTTGATTCTTGAGGAAGTGAATACATGCTGAATTTTAAGGAGGTCCCAATGCGAAACGAAATGGGCTGAATCCTCGAGCACTGGTCCATGCAGCGTTTAACAAGTGGAGCCTGTGTTTCCTTGTGAAAAGTTTATGCTGTGTATAAACGAGAACTCGTCAAGCACGCCATTCGATGTGAGGGTGTATGATGAATAAAACGACTTGTTTAAATTGAAGACTTGTAATAAATTCTACAGAATTTGTTTTATATTGTCAGTATGAAGCAAAGTGCAAAGCCAAATTATCCGGTGTCATTTTAGGCCCGCTATTTTAAACTTGGGTGGAGCGTGAGATTATGTCAGATTTTTGAATGCTTTTAAAGACATGCAGCGTTTAGGTTCTATGGTTGAGCTTGTTAGGTGTTAGTAAATCTAATGATTTGGGCAAAAGTTTAAATGAAATAAAATGATGAGTAGAAGTTTGTAGAACTGTTTGCTTCGTGATTATCGGGGCTACGTGGTGAG
Organism: Xyrauchen texanus; assembly: GCF_025860055.1. Taxonomy (NCBI): domain Eukaryota; kingdom Metazoa; phylum Chordata; class Actinopteri; order Cypriniformes; family Catostomidae; genus Xyrauchen; species Xyrauchen texanus. The sequence goes on from NC_068291.1 coordinate 11,231,397, forward strand.
GTGAGCTCGAATACTGTGAGTTGGACACAGCACCTCTTGCAGAGCCGAATTCGTCTTGTGTCTGTTTGGATAGAGTCTGTGTATAGCTGTCACGATTCCCTGTCTGCCTTGTGTTTCTCCCTTGCCATCTGTTCCGGACTACACTCCGCATAATTCCCTGCCCTCATCACTGCCAACAGCACTTCATTGTTCTCACCTGTGTGTCATTATCCTTTGTGTATTTAAGCCCTGTTGTTTGTATCATTGGTTGTCATGTGTTTTGACCCGTTTTCATGTTTGCTCCTGTTAATGTTTCAGTTTCCCATCGTGAATGTTTGATTTGTTCCTGTGTCTACCTGTTATTTGTATTTATTTATAGTTTCATTAAAAACACTTGCCGCACCTGGATCCAGCCTTCTTGACTTTCTTCCTTCAAACGTTACAATAGCTGTAGAAAGATCGATTCTATTCGGCAGCGAGCTTGAACTAAAATGTCTGCATTTATTTGAAAAGACGTTTTAATTAGAGAGGCGGTCATTTGGAAGGAGTTTGCTTGTTGCATGATTGCTCCTGTGTTCCGAATGGAATAAATCACATTCCAAAGGATTTGAAGGGAGAACAGTCATTATAGTCATGTTGGAAGAAACAGAAGCAACTTGCATCAAGACATTTTTTAAGTCAATGAGTATTTCAGTACAGCAATTTATGTTGCTGTTGGTTCTCACAGAGTTCTTTGACTTTTACGACATCTTGATGTCAGCCTTACACAATCATTAAAAAGTATTACATTTATGAGCACCGTAATTAGCTGCGTGGTTTGTAATAGGCTTCACACACACACCCATAAAACAGCATATACACTTGCTGACACACAAAGCTGACGCTTACCAGGAGTAGGTAGGCTAGCCGATCCCCCGATAAAAAGACACGTCACCCACAAGTGTACACTCACTCACACAAGCACACAGGTGTATTGGTTGTGAATACACAGCACTCCGCACGTGACAGGGGCACTACCACCATTTAGCGGGGAATGGCTAGCCCCCTTCACTGGGCCCTCATCTCCAGAGAAAACATAAGAGAAAATTAACAAATAATCATATAATAAACAAACACAAAGAGACCAACAAAACACAAAACACAGTTTTAACACACAAAATAAAATATGTTAGTGTGAAGTGCAGGGGAGAGAGCGCACGACGAATCACCATGCTAAGATCAACTTCACACAAACAAAACCAAAAAACATTTCTCTATCAGAACAAAATAACACTATTTCAAAAAAGATGATCTTGTTGGCTCAGGATATACACATAAAGAGATAATGATCACACTTCTCTCTGTGAGTAACAAAACGTCTCGGGTTACATGTGTAACCCTTGTTCCCTGAAAAAGGCGGAACGAGATGTTGCGCTGCTAAGCGCTACGGGGGAACAGCTTTCGCTGTGAGCCGAGCTGAAATAATGTGTGGAACACGTCAATGAACATTGACCGGAATTTATAGCCTCGGTTGATGTAATCATTAGATGCACCTGAGGCCAGGCTATAAATGTATACGTCACCAGGTGTCGTCAGATACTTCTTTTTGAAGAGCAGTCCTGGGACGTCCCAGTCGCGGCAAAGCAGCGCAACATCTCGTTCCGCCTTTTTCAGGGAACAAGGGTTACACATGTAACCCGAGACGTTCCTTTACAAAAGGCTTCACTTTGATGTTGCGCTGCTAAGCGCTACAGGGAACGCAATACCCACGCCGCCGCACTTGGGGCTGTCCGGACCCCTACGGTTGTGCAGTGTACTCACAAAAACGCGAGAGGTCTCAGACATGAGCTTGAGATGTCGACTCAAGGGCATAAGAGCCCGGAGTAGCATAAACATCTAAACCATTCAATTTTGATGAATGTGTGTGGAGAGGACCAGCCTGCTGCATCACAAACTTGTTCAGGCATGAGCTGAGATGTCGACTCAAGGGCATGAGAGCCCGGAGTGCAGAACATCCAAACTAAAAAAGTCCAATGAATGTGTGCCTGCCGCATCACAAACTTGTTTAGGCATGGGCTGAGATGTCGACTCAAGGACATAAGAGTCCAGAGTAGCAAAGCATCTAGCCCATAAAGTTCGATGAATGTGTGCGAAGAGAACCCTATCGCAACACAAACTTGCCATAAAACTGATGAATGTGAGCGGAGAGGACCAGCCTGCCGCATCACAAACTTGCTCAGGCATGAGCTGAGATGTCGACTCAAGGGCATAAGAGCCCGGAGTAGCAAAGCATCTAACCCATAAAGTTCGATGAATGTGTGCGAAGAGAACCCTATCGCAACACAAACTTGTCATAAAACTGATGAATGTGAGCGGAGAGGACCAGCCTGCTGCATCACAAACTTACTCAGGCATGAGCTGAGATGTCGACTCAAGGGCATAAGAGCCCGGAGTAGCAAAGCATCTAACCCATAAAGTTCGATGAATGTGTGCGAAGAGAACCCTATTGCAACACAAGCTTGTCATGAAAACTGATGAATGTGAGCGGAGAGGATCAGCCTGCCGCATCACAATCTTGTTCAGGTATGAGCTGAGATGTCGACTCAAGGGCATAAGAGCCCGGAGTGGCAAAACATCCAAACTAAAAAAGTCCAACGAATGTGTGCGGAGGGGACAACCTGCTGCATCACAAACTTGCTGCAGAGGGAGACCTCTAGCCAAGGTTTTAGAGGAGGAGTGCCCTTTGGTAGAGTGCGCCCTGAAACCCACTGGCGAAGCTTGACCGCGCGCCTCGTAGGCCCGGGCAATAATGAGGATGCCTCTTTGAGGGCACCCCACCCACCAAGCCGTGGCAAACCGCAGTGGCCAAATACAGCCTGGCAGTGGCGAGGCAAGTGCCCGCTGACAGTTCTTTCTACAGAAAATCCAGAACTGAAGCAAACTGGCAGTTAGCTGGTTCTGTAATAAGAACTTTAGCAGAAGGAAACGCATGCAGGCGCATTAGCGTTTCTACGTTCAGCCCCTCCCGAGGGGGAGGGGGGGGGGGCCTGGGCGACTCGGGGAGAAGTAGAGGAGACATTGCGCTATCAACAGAGGCGAAGAGGTCCTCTCCTGCCCTGTAAAATCTACCCAGATCAGTTCCAAGTGGAGGGAGCCCTAGCACTTGAAATGCTCTGGGAGTGGTGGTGGCGTAGTGGCTAAAGCACAGGGCTGTTAATCAGAAGGTCCTTGGTTCGAACCCAGCCACCACCATTGTGCCCTTGAGCAAGGCACTTAACTCCAGGTTGTTCCGGGGGGATTGTCCCTGTAATAATTGCACTGTAAGTCGCTTTGGATAAAAGCATCTGCCAAATGCATAAATGTAAATGTAAATGTAAATGCTCTCGATGACCTCAAGGATGAGAAGGTCCTCCCTGTTCGGAATCGCCCAAGGCGAGCCGTCGAGGAGAGGAATTAACTCCGAGAAACATATCCTGTTCGGCCAGCGCAGCGCCATTATTAGGAGGCAAGACCCTTGCTGGTGAACATTGCCAAGACTCCTGGGAGCAGAGAAACCGGGGAGAGAAACACATACAGACGCATTCTGGGTCATGTATTCTGGGTCATTGCGCTATTCATAGAGGCGAAGAGGTCCTCTTCTGCCCTAAGATCTCACCCAAACTTGTTCCAAGTGGAAAAAGCCCGGCATTTAAAAAGGTCTCGATAACCTCAGGAGAGAGCCCTGTGTCCCTCAGTTGGTACACTTAGGGGCCAAACATGAAAGATTCCACAATTTGGGGCAGGGATGAAATATTGCCCTGTGCCTGAGATAGAAGATCCTTCCTGTTCGGAATCGCCCAAGGCGATTCCGGGAAGAGATTAGCTCCGAGAACCTACTACCTTAGGGTGGAATTCTTAACTCCCCCGTTGGTATTTCCTGTCTGGACCGTAAACCTGCTCCCGTATACGGGCATCCAGGGATATAACTGACCTGAGTGACAGGAGCTTACCCTGGGCCCTAAGGAGAATCCGACGTGTCAGAAATACAGCTGACAAGAACGTGGGTCTCCTTGAAGATTTATGTAAGAGGCTACCGCTGTATTGTCCACCCGCACCAAGACATGGCAGCCTCAGGAGGAGGTATTTCAGGGCCAGAAATACAGCCATCAACCCGAAACAGAGACTGTGACAACCGAGCTGATGACCCTCCTATCCCCTTAAGCTGGACTGACCACTTAAGGCCGCTACCCCGCCCATCAGGGAGGCGTCTGTCGTTAGCAGTCTGCGACAACAAGAGCGCACCTAGAGTGGGACCCAAGGCAGAAAACCGGGGTCTGAACCACATAGGAAGGGAACGAAGCCTGAGGAGCGTAACCCTATTTAGCCCAGGGGTTTTGGCCCTTGGAAGAAATCCCCTGGCTTTTGGCCACAACAAAAACGGTCTCATGAGCAGAAGGTCCAGAGGGATCACCGTGGACGCGTTCGCCCTGAGACCTGGAAATCATTGGTACTGATAACAGTGCAACCTTGACCTAGCCTGACTTTGCTCAGGGTGATCTGAATGGACTCAATCCTAGCGGGAGACAGTTGTGCCCGCATTGAGATTGAACTCCATACGATGCCCCGATAGACAGTGTTCTGAGTGGGAGAGAGGACGCTTTTCTTGGCGTTGAGCCTCAACCCCAGAGAAACAGATGAGCTAAGATGATGTCCCTGTGCTGAACTGCCAGTTCCTGCAACTGCGCTAGGATCAGCCAGTCGTCTACGTAATTCAGAATGCAGATGCCCCGAGTCGCAAGGAGCCAGCTACATAATGCATTGTGAATGTGCTGGTAAAAGGGCTAGGCTGAGTGAAAGAACCTGACCCTGGAAGACTTCAGCCCCGAAGTGAACCTCAGGAACTTTCCATGTTGTGGCAGAACTTCTAAATGAAGTATAGAAGTGCGTCATAAGATCGATGGTGACCAGCCAAGCGAGTTGTAGGGCTTGAGACACGACCGTCTTGACAGGCATCATCTTGGACTTGAACACCCACGGGTAGTTCAAGCTTTAAGATCTAAGCCAGGCGCCACCCCTCACCCTCCATGGGAAGCGGGAAGTATTTAGTGTAATAACCTAACTCTCTCTCTGGAAGGGAACACATACCATGGCCCCTTTAACCAGGAGATTGAGTTTTTTTTGTTTTTACAAAAAGAAATCCGGTTACTGGTAGTGAGAAGCGCCGTTGAAACACAGAAAAGCGGCGTTAAATCCTGACGCCCTTATAAGACCCACAGAAAAGAATATATCCGGCAGAAGTTTCCACGCTGCCAGGATCTCTGAGATGGGTATTATTTTTTAACACTTCCTGTTGAGGGGTTGTCGGGTGTTTCGCGTCCTGAATAAAATGCAGGAACAGCTAAAACACCCGATTTTGACGAAGCCTCTGCAATCCGAAACACCAAGAGGTGGCGGGAATGGAGGGCTTCGAGGGGTACCGGGAGGGGTGAAGTGAAGCAGCGCCCTGTCCGAGGGGAGCTACCCCCTAATCTAGGCTTAGACCGTCAGGGTTTTCTCTTACTAGAATTTATAGTCCTGAGGTCTTGCTCGAGGGCTGGCGAGGCGGCGAGACTGTCCCCAATCCCTGGGAGGAGGAGCACGACTCGCCACGCTTTGCTTTTGAGCCTCCCTTCAGTCAGGACCGAGGTGGGTCTGAGGCTTGCTTGTCAAGCGCAGAACCCACACTCAGGTCGTCCAGGAGGTCAGCCTGGTACGCCTGAAAAACAGCATAGTGTGCAGAGCAGCACCAGCCTGACCTGCTGCTTGATAAGCCCTTCCTACTAAAGTGGACGTTGTCCTACAAGGCTTTGAGGGAGAGAGGGCTTTTAAGTGGCGATGCCGAGCCCGGCAGAGATAGCCCTCAACCGTCTCTTCGACCGGCGGCATCACTGAATACCCCCGTGCCTCAGCACCCACGATAGTCGAATATAATGACGTCGAGGGTATGTGAACACGGGAAGAAAAAAAATAAAAAAATATATATATATATATATATTTTTTTTTTTTTATTATTTATTCATTTATTTATTTAAATTTTTTTTTTTTTAGGGGTTCTCCATGAGAGAAAAGCTCTTCATGGAGGTTATCAAAGAAAGGGAAGGGACCCATGAGGCGTTCCCTTTCTTAGACTGGAAGATAAAATCTATCCCCTAATTTGGAGCGTTTGGGGTCTCTTTTTCACGTGGCCAGTCCAATCTGGCAACCGCACGAGTAACAGCATCGAGCAATTCCGCCGTATATTTTTTTATCGCGGACGGAAAGCTCGGAGGCGGGAAGAGAATTGCGATCCACCTCATGATCCGAAGAAGCGTCGGAGCAGCTCGAGATCATGTGAAGGACCAGCTGGGTTTGGGGAGAGAGTGAGAAAGATCAACCCATCTCTTGCTCCTCAGCCAAATCCATGCACGAGCCCCACGAACGATCTTTTACGTGAGTGCTGACTCCGAAGCAAGCGGCGAGCACGCGCGCACTCTGCCTGTTAAAGCAAATCGCAGTGCTCGCACCGCCCTGCTGCAACGCGAGCAGCGTGCTCTTACCCCCAAACAAACAGCAAAAACTGATGTGTGCCGTCTTCAGCTATAGAGCGAGAAGAGAGGAACACGCACCGTTTGCTTTCAGTCATTCTCTCTTTTTTTTTTTTTTTTTTTTTAAATATATATATAATATTACTGGCGACCTGTCCAGGGTGTCCCCCGCCTTTCGCCCGATGTTAGCTGGGATAGGCTCCAGCCCCCCGCGACCCTGTACACAGGATAAGCGGTTGACGATGGATGGATGGATGGATATATAATATTTTCTAAACAGAAGAGAAAAATAGAACAACATTCACTGCACACTGCCTAACTGATTCTATCTCCTAACAGAGGAAAGACAGTTTTGACAGGGTGTGTGACAGAAACAGAATCGCTCTGAAAAAAGAGTTTCTGACGACACCTGGTGACGTATACATTTATAGCCTGGCCTCAGGTGCATCTAATGATTACATCAACCGAGGCTATAAATTCCGGTCAATGTTCATTGACGTGTTCCACACATTATTTCAGCTCGGCTCACAGCGAAAGCTGTTTCCCCGTAGCGCTTAGCAGCGCAACATCAAAGTGAAGCCTTTTGTAAAGGGACCAGCACTTACACAAGTGTTGTAAATGTTAACATACCAAACAGTAAAATAAAACAGCAGTGTTGGAGTTCAGCCCTGCAGCTTCTATGCCAACAGACACATTTTGGTGAGCAGTTTATTTCATATATAAATTACAAAATGTATTTTAGCAATTACAAAAAGCTAAATAAATTAAACCCACATGAGTTTGAATCACCATCGTATTTACAAACCAAAAGTGTTGGAGCTACAGCCATAATTACAGGCGTGAATACACAGGCGGTATACAGTATGGAACAGGCTGACTGGAGGAATGCAGCAGTCGGCCAGCGGAGTTCGATACAAGCCTCACACAAACCAACGCTATCACAAACAAAAGGAACTAACATCAGCACAGGGTACCAGAGCCAAGTGGTTAGCCTAACTTCTAAGATAAATAAACGACAACAACAACAACACATACTTTTGGAGCGGAAGCATCTGATACCGGAAAGGGGGAGGTCATTAGACCATGACGCATATATAGGCGGCACACAGCCGGCTAGGCGCCCTAATATACCTCACGAAAGCATGCTGATAGGCTATAAAAACCCACCTAATACTGAGGGGTGTGATAAAATAAAACAGACAGATGCACTGTTTTTATACACACTGCATAAGTTAAAATACATTATGCATAAAAGGGGAAGTCACCATTATACACTAATTACAAAACTAGGGGAAATATTACAAGACAAAATTCTTTCTCACTACATAGGGAATATTTCACATCACACACAAACACCATCCCACAGTTGTGTGGGATATTTGACCGCTCCCATTATAATCAATAAAACTGTTAAAACTGCAACTGCATGAATTGTGCAGCTCATTAATTACAATGGGAGCAATTAGGTCGCTTTAAGAGCTGACTAAACTAGCCAGCTAGACTCTACTTATCAAACTTACAGTTAATTTGTGTTTGACAACTAATCGGAAATGTTCAAGGAACAAAATTTTCACTTCCCCTAACCAACGAATATGTTGTGAAATTGTCTTTAATGTACATTTCTCATTTTTACGCAATTCATTGGTCAAAGCATTCCGATTATGACAACAGAATCTAGCTTTGATACCATGTTATCATTATTTGAAGACAAGGTTTGGGGGGCTTAAATGCAAATGAATGCCTGGCCCACCAATGACTACGCCAGTGGGTCAGTCTGTCGCTGCAATAAAGCATTCCTATTATTGATAACATGGTGATAGGTTGCAGCAAAGTTGTACAAGACAGACCCGTTTTACTTTGGTTTGTTTGAGTTTCATAGTTTCACTGTGAAATTGTCAGAAAAAGTACATTTGCTTGAAGGCAAAATTCTTCTCTACATGCAGTTCATCTCAGCTGATCTCCCCCTTATCGATAGAAGAATGCAAGGCATTTGTCTCCCGTGAAGTCTGATAAAGAATGCTTAGTACATTATTTGTTTAACACACTGTCAGTTTAGTCTGAAACAGAGCATGGTTTGCATGAAAAGTTGGTAAAGTGAAAGTTGTTTTGCGGGGAGTGGACTGCGGTACCAAACCCGAGACTACTATTAGGAGGTGGTCTGAGTTTGGTTGCAATAGAACTGTGCCGTGCTTCTATGCGGTTTGCATGAGTGAGAAAGCAACCTGTACTTGGATCCGCCCTTGTTCAGGAAGTAAAATTACTTGGGCATGCACTTTTGCATTTAACAAAGAGTCACTTCTATTCAGTTCCAAATTCCTATTGTATAACATTGGTCAATGATGTTATTCTGTCTGGATATTCAAGGCAACTTAGCAAATTGCCCGGGGGAATTCTTTAAGACCCCCATGGGGCTGCATATTTATAACAAGCTGTTGCTTTATTATGTTCTATCTCATGTTTTATTACATAACGTCAGGTATGCATCTCTTAATCATCTTTGCGCTTTGGATGTTTTGTGTCGATTACTTCAAAATTGATTAATTATGTAAGTCAGAAACAGAATCAGAACTGACTTTATTGCCAAGTAAGTTTTCACATACAAGGAATTTGCTTTGGTGGTCGATGCACACAATAACAATAAACAATAATAAACAAGTAAGATAAATAATAAACTGTATTTAAGACACAATATATAGAGAAAATTTAAACTGACTGGATTTAATTAAGGAGCTTTACAGTTGTGCAAACTATGTGCAGGGATGTGCAAATTATGTGCAGAATATGAACCATAGAATGTACAAATGTTCACTGTTCGCATTTCACAGAAAAGTTCACAGTTTGAATATAATAAATCATAAAAAGTGCAATAGACATGATGGCATGGTCAGTGGCATGATACATATTTACCTGACTAATAAATTAAGTTTGATTCTATTCTGACTTGTTCTGAAATTATTATTTAGTAGATTATGTGAAATCCATGTACCGTAAATCTGTGATCAGAGTCCCAGTGTTTGATGGAGCATGATGCTTATCAACTGAGATCTTAGTTTTCTGACTTAACAGTTAACTGTAATAGGCTGTAAGGGCTAAACGAAAGTACTATTTGGGACAACGGAATGTTGATCGGCCCATCCAAATGCTATTAGTCACAACCTCTAGTAAAGTGTAATAGGATGGTATGCTGGTTGGCCTTATTCCCATAGTATTAGTTGTTTACCTCTGTCTAGTGATAATATTATGTTAATTAAATGTATACATATATATAGAACTATGCAAAACTACTAGAAATAGACAAGCTGTGGTAATACTCATTCTAAAAATTATTAGTCATTTACCTCTGGCTGAACACAAAACTGATGAATTTGTGACATGGGATCAGTATACTCGGCCGGTATACAAGTATACAAGACTTGAAGCTACAGGATTCCATATGAACAAGCACAATTTAAAAAAGAGAATTAACTAGAATAATAAAGTATGAAATTCTTGGTAAAATCTCAAGTAATAATCGATGATAATTGGAATTTCAACATAAATTCGAGGTCTAATACAATTGGAGTCAAATTAAATTAATAATGGAGTGAGATGGAGTCTTAACTAAACTAAACAATTTAAGATTTTTCAACCACAAAAAGATGCCCGAAAAGATGAACGTGCAGATACCTTCACCACTTTGCTGGATACCATCGTTTGAACCGGTGGATTTTCCCTTAGGCAGTCATCAATAACCTCAATTAATTTCATTTGAAAATATTTCTGTTGACATTAGAAGAAATTATATTTACATTTAAAACCTTATCATTGGAGGACCTCCATATGGGGACGTGTCAGATTCAGATCAGTCAACCAATACATGTTCTTCAATGGCTGATTGTTTTATTTGTTCTAATTAATTGCATCAATTGCTAATTCTATTGCTGAACTGTTTAAAACTCAGTGTTTGGCCAATTTGGTTTGGTCTTTGGTAGTTCAAATAGAGTTTCAGGAATACTTTGACCAAAAATATGAATGTCTAAACAGCTTAAGAAATCTAAAATCTTTAAAAGCACTTTGAACAGATGCATGGTTCTAAAATGTTGGGAGACATAAATCTCACAAAGATGAGAAGCAACTCTTTATTTGACTTAGTATGTGCTGTAGTGTCATATTAACTATACTATGTACTACAAGGCTCCAGGTTTGTTGAATCGCATTGCCCCCTGTTGATCTATAAAAAGGCAGAAGTTTTTGTATACATTTATCCATAGTTCACTACACTGTATGCTGTCTCACAGAGTTGAAATAGATGGTACGATCATCTGACTCTACTTTACTCACAGTCAGAGATCCACTTTCTGGAATTGTTTTATTGGCAAATAATTTGTTTGGGTCAGAATCTCCAAGGTCTGGATTGGTGTAAGTGGTTGTGAATGCTGTAATTGTCATTTGTCCTTGTCTATGTCAATACCAGTACATCTGCTTGTATGTAGAATCCTTTCTGTGCATACATTTCATCAACAGAACTCCGATGCCATGACAAAGCTTGGTATTTGTAAAACATCACTGGCACCTGCAACAGACAATATACAGCAGAGTGGAAAATAAAATGTTTCTCTAACAATTGTAAGACATTATATTAGTTCAGTGTCATGGAGATCATTTGAATAATTTGGTCCCAATGCATCAATGCTGACATGATCAACAGAATAATGCTCCTCATGTTACTGTACATTGTAGCAGGATGGGCTAAACCATGATCTTGCATGATGATTTCAATTTTAGCTGGTAATACAGGATGTGACATCATTATTATGGTAGAGATTACATAAGTATTATGTATAATTACATACTCGGCAAAATTCAGGATTTAAGAATTTAATGAATGAATTGGAATGACAGGATAGGTATTTACTGAAGTGCATTTCAAAGAAATTCAAATGAAATTTTTTTTCCACCTGGGTCTATAAATAAAAGTTGATTTATTCAATAAAATTACATTTATAGGGAAATTTTCTGTAAACACAAATGTTTTTATTTGTGGCATTTTAATCTCATTTAATGTTTCTGGAAATATATATGTCATTTACTAAAACATGTTTTTAAATAATTCATAATTACTACTCCCTTAAATTCAAATTTGAATTACAGTTCTTCCTCTGGTTTGCCACCTCAGTTCAAATTCAGGGATTGAATTGGAACTTAAAAGGAACCCTTAATTCATAAGGGTATGAATTTTTAAATAAGCTTAAACTGTAAGCATGTTAGACCTATTGTGTTAATTGTTGGCACTGAATCAAAGCCTGCAGGTGTGGAGAGGTAGATAATTTGTTATTCACTGAAACAAGCCTGTTAAAAAGGTTTTTGTATTACACATAGTTGATTCTGAGCATTGTGTAGTATGCTGCACAGAAATACATTGCACTGTCATTCAGTGTGAGAGTGCTGATAGTCAGAGTGCCGTTTTTCTTTGCATCTCCCTCCAATTTGATCTTGTTTTTAAATGCAGGCTCGTTATTCTCTTTCAAATAAAGGTAACCCATCAACTGTAATCCCATGGTGTCTTGACTTTTTTGTACCAGAGGATTTGATCATAGTTCTGTATACTGTGCTCACATATGATCACAGCAGATTCATTTTGGTTCTTTATGTGGTCTCTAGGTGTCTGGAGAACATTTTTAGTGTGACCCGCTGCTGTGGAGATTAAATCAGATATGTGTTGTAATGTTGAAATAGGTATAGTTTATGGAAGATGGAAAAATTAAACCACAGTTAATATCACGGTTTGCACAATAGCCTATTGTTTTGTTATTACCTGTAAGCCAAATTAGATATACAGAGATGCTAAGTAGAGTGTTCTCCATGTTGTCCTTTGTGCAAATTGTGTCTACTATTAATTAAATGCACAAGAAGGAGGAGTCAACTTCCAATTTAGATTCTTTCCTGAAAGATCAGCCTTTGATTCGTTGGCTCAGATGTGGCCTCTGTAAAAATTCTGCCATTTAGTTTTAAAGTATAGAATAAGTTCTGTCTAAATACAGAATGAGAATATTGAGACTGCATTGGCTTTCTCCAGATCACTGGGGAACAAAATAGCCAATTACTTATTATTTATTAGAAATATCTAATTAAATATGTTCAAAACATTTTTGGACATGCTCCATATTTCCAAAATCTGCCCCAAAATACCTTTGTACCGTTAAATAAATAGTCCACCTAAAAATTAAAATGCTGTCGTAATTGACTTACCCTCATGTTGTTCCAAAATGCTATGACTTTCTTTCTTATGCAGAATCCAAAAGGAATGCTATAATGAATATCACGGCCTATCTTTTCAATACAATCACAGTGGATAGTGCCTAATTTTAAAGCTTAAAATAGGACCTCAAAGAACACTAACATCACAAAGTGGTGAAACAGCTCTAAACAACGCAAGTTCTCGCGTGAACATGGAAGCCACTGTGCATGAGATTTTCTCATATCGCTCATAAATGTGCTATAGACGATAGCTTTTCACTGAACAATTACTTATTAAATTATGGGTGATTTTTACTGAACCCTATTGTATCCTCAGGAACACTTGGAGTATGATGCACATGATTATGATTTTGGGCCCATTTTAAGCTATCATAAGATATGTGTCATACAGGTTTGGAGTGACAAGTTTATTGTTTTAAGCAAAATTTCAGGCAAAACAGCTGTACAATTTAGACATTCAATATGCAGAGTAAGGCTAAACATTATTTGAACCACATTGCCCCCTGTTGATCAATGTTGTACTCTCATTTTAAGAAACTTTTTGTACAACTCTTGCCAGAGTTTGATACACTGTGTGCTCACTCACTGAACAGAAGTAGATGGCACTATCACTTGGCTTCAAATCCATCACAGTAAAAGATCCACTCTCAGGGACTTTTTTAGTGGCCAAGAATTTATTTGGAGCAGAATTTTCATATTCTGGATCGGCATAAGTAGTTGTGAATGCTACGAGTGTCATAGGCTGCCCTTGTAGCTGCTGGTACCAGTACATCAGTCTGTAGGTTGAACCCTTAGAGTGTGTACAGTTGATTTGGGCAGAATTCCCCTTTAGTTCATAAAGAATGCTAGGTGTTTGCAAAACATCACTCCCACCTTCAATACCTATTGGGAAAAATAAAACCAGATTAATAAGCAAAGAGTTTAAAAAAAAAAGTGAATAATGGACACAATTTCAGACATTTAGATACCTTGCCACAAATGCAGTGATATAAGTAATGGTATAATGGTTTTGATCATGATGAGTCCTGTTGAAAGTGTAGACTGAGTTGTATGTCTCCTGAGATGATTGAAACATAAAGCTGTTATACAGGATGTGACATCAAAAGGATAATCAAAATGAATGTCTACCACATCACTCACTTCTACCAAGACTAGAAAACCATTACTGATTACACAGAACAAAACTGCCGACATTACCAATGTCCTAATGAAAAGTTAATTTTAAACGAATATTCCAGGTTGTCTTTAAACCCGCCAAAAATGTACCCTATTTACTTCCATTGTAAGTGCCTCACTGTAACCTTGAGAAAAGGAGGGACAATCATGGGCAGGCTAGGGGAAGGATATTGTTTCAGTAAAGCCCAGAATGTTTTATCATTTGGTTATTATCTTGTTTTTATCATATCTGCTGCAGTATTACATTTAGATAATGATTAACACCTTTATCCAATAGCATTAAGCTTGGGGAGAGCAGTATATAAGGGACCATGCCAGTGGCAAGAGGAGAGAGAGCTACCTATCTAAAGCAGACTGTACAAAGCTAATGAGTGTGACGCTGAAAAGCGATTTAGTTTTTTTATTAAAAGTCTTACCTTTGAGTTAATGTATCCAGTCCCCGGTGTTCTCCTTTCCCTCTCTACCTGAAGTCTTAACAATGTGCTATCGTAATTATCCTAGTAAAAAAAAGTATTTTGCACACGTTCAAGTGTTTTGTTGTTGGAGAGATAACGTGGACAACTCCAGTTACATTGTTGTATATTTCTTGGGGAACTCTTATTTTGACAATGACACAGAAAGCATTCTCTTCTCTGTCATGCAGAAAGTTTACATCTTCTCCCAACTCAGAAACTTTGGTATCAGATAAACGCCCAGAGAGTGTTTGATTTCTCCCTCTGTTGTGACTGCTTTGATCAGCAGTTATGCTAAAGCTGTTAGTTTAACTCTATTTCTCAGCTATAGTATAGTAGTAATCCAAGCAATCATTGAGTGAAAGACAATGCTGGATGACTTCAAATAAACTTGCACACATATCATTTCCACTCACTCATTTGTCGCCACCTGCTGGCACAAATCTGTAATCTCACAGGGATGAATGAAAATTCACACATCTAGCTGCTCTTATACATCTATACTACTCTTACACATTAGTTTGGAATGTTGATGATCTGAGCTATCAGCACTCTTGGAATACCTCTCGTCTAATCATATAAGCGTAACACGCTGTTACGTATTCAGAATAAAAAAATGAAGGACTGTATGCAGCCCTTGTTATGTTCTCAAGCACCTGTATTCAGAATACAGATACTTCATAACTTTTTGTTAGAATACTTTTAAAATACTTCTCTCATAATGACCACAAATCATGGCAGAAAGTAAAACAAAAAAATGTGTCAATCAAGTTTTATCAGTTATCTTAAATCAGTTTTTTTGAACAGCGTGGATGCACAATGCACACTTGTCCTCTCACTCTCTCTTCTCCAGAGCAGCTGCAGCATATGAGCACTCTTTCATGCCAAATTTGAAAACACAACTGCTAGTTAAAATTATAGCATGTTTGTGTTTTTTTGCGATACTTTAAAAATTGACCGCAGTCACCAAAAGTATTGATGGTAGACACTAGAATCTAGATAATCATGATCCGGTATTGAATATCTGGCAACCACACTGGCACACTTTTGTCTTAACAATCAGTGCATTGTCTGTGTACCAGAATCAACATGGCCAGCCAAATATTACATAAGATAATATTACATTAGAGCGCATGATACATTGATTTTCAAGAATGTAATTGCCGTGTAAATACATTTAGTTGTTTGGCAAACATTGCATTTTTCTTTCAATTTTAATCGTAACTTCAAGAAATTAATAAACAGCATGGAATTCAACGTAATCCTTGTGGACAATGGATTTAAAAACAAAGGAAGAGTCTAAATCACTCAGCAGACCCAAGAAGTGACCAAATGGACAATTTGTTTAAGGATGGTCATAACAACATCTAATACTAGTAAGTAATTCACAAAACATTTTAATTGACAATTAAAAACAAAAGAAGAGTAAAACAATTAAAAGCACTCAAAAGTGTCAGTAATAAAAGAGATATAAAAAGGCCTAAAGCAAGCCCGGTTAAACTTATTCAAATACCTCATTAAAGTCACAAAACATCACTGTGTTGTGTGTTTAATTTCTTCAAGTGGCATTCAGTTCATCTAGAAAATATGGTTAATTTGCACTCTGTATCAAAGTTTGAGTCAAAATGTCTTAATCTTTATGTCTTAAGCTTTTTAGCTACAATACCAAAGCTATTCACAATAGACATTTGGGTTTTGGAGGTACATGCTGCATTTTTCTTATAAGTTGGAAAGTGGATGAAATAAACTATCATCTGTTTGCCTTCTGCCTTCTATAAATCAGCGATAAACATCAGCTTCCAACTCCACATACAATTTAAAGAAACATCTCAATTTATTTTTAAATGTGAGTTAATAATAATCAGAACTGTTCATCCTTTGTTATATGCTAAAATGAGAACTTTCCTGACCCATGACTTTTTAAAAAACAAATTTTATATACAGTATAGAATATATATATATATATATATATATATATATATATATATAGTATCTCACAAAAGTGAGTACACCCCTCACATATTTGTAAATATTTGATTATATATTTTAATGTGACAACACTGAAGAACTGACACTTTGCTACAATGTAATGTAGTGAGTGTACAGCTTGTATAACAGTGTAAATTTGCTGTCCCCTCAAAATAACTCAACACACAGCCATTAATGTCTAAACCGCTGGCAACAAAAGTGAGTACACCCCTTAGTGCAAATGTGCAAATTGGGCCCAAAGTGTCAATATTTTGTGTGGCCACCATTATTTTCCAGCACTGCTTTAACCCTCTTGGGCATGGAGTTCACCAGAGCTTCACAGGTTGCCACTGGAGTCCTCTTCCACTCCTCCATTACGACATCACGGAGTTGGTGGATGTTAGAGACCTTGTGCTCCTCCACCTTCCGTTTGAGGATGCCCCACATATGCTCAGTAGGGTTAGGTCTGGAGACATGCTTGGCCAGTCCATCACCTTCACCCTCAGCTTCTTTAGCAAGGCAGTGGTCGTCTTGGAGGTGTGTTTGGGGTCGTTATCATTCTGGAATACTGCCCTGCGGCCCAGTGTCTGAATGGAGGGGATCATGCTATGCTTCAGTATGTCACAGTACATGTTGGCATTCATGGTTCCCTCAATGAACTGTAGCTCCCCAGTGCCGGCAGCACTCATGCAGCCCCAGACCATGACACTTCCACCACCATGCTTGACTGTAGGCAAGACACACTTGTCTTTGTACTCCTCACTTGGTTTCCGCCACACACGCTTGACACCATCTGAACCAAATAAGTTTATCTTGGTCTCATCAGACCACAGGACATGGTTCCAGTAATCCATGTCCTTAGTCTGCTTGTCTTCAGCAAACTGTTTGTGGGCTTTCTTGTGCATCATCTTTAGAAGAGTCTTCCTTCTGGGACGACAGCCATGCAGACCAATTTGATGCAGTGTGTGGCGTATGGTCTGAGCACTGACAGGCTGAGCCCCCACCCCTTCAACCTCTGCAGTAATGCTGGCAGCACTCATACATCTATTTCCCAAAGACAACCTCTGGATATGAAGCTGAGCACGTGCTCTCAACTTCTTTGGACGACCATGGCGAGGCCTGTTCTGAGTGGAACCTGTCCTGTTAAACCGCTGTATGGTCTTGACCACCATGCTGCAGCTCAGTTTCAGGGTCTTGGCAATCTTCTTATAGCCTAGGCCATCTTTATCTAGAGCAACAATTATTTTTTTCAGATCCTCAGAGAGTTCTTTGCCATGAGATGCCATGTTGAACTTCCAGTGACCAGTATGAGGGAGTGTGAGAGCGATGACACCAAATTTAACACACCTGCTCCCCATTCACACCTGAGACCTTGTAACACTAACGAGTCACATGACACCGTGGAGGGAAAATGGCTAATTGGGCCCAATTTGGACATTTTCACTTAGGGGTGTACTCACTTTTGTTGCCAGCGGTTTAGACATTAATGGCTGTGTGTGAGTTATTTTGAGGGGACAGCAAATTTACACTGTGATACAAGCTGTACACACTACTTTACATTGTAGCAAAGTGTAATTTTTTTCAGTGTTGTCACATGAAAAGATATAATCAAATATTTACAAAAATGTGAGATGCTTTTGTGAGATACTGAATATATATATATATATATATAGTATATATAATTTTTAAATTATTTATATTCTTTATCGTATTTATGTATACATTTTGGTTGGTTTATGTTTGTTTTTTTGTTTTTTATTTAATTACTATCTTTTCTATATTTTTTTCCATCACCTGTATTTCTTGTCTATAACAAGAAGTGATTATATTCATACATTGTTTACATCTTTGTAATTGTGTACATCTTATTGAACACAGTTTTGTGGACTTTTCAGGCAGTCCCTTACCACACCCTCCACAGTATTTGCATGTTTTAACACAATGTGTGGGCTTTTCAGACGGTTCCTTACACACGCTAGGCAAAATTTCCAACTTAGATAAATGTTAAATTAGCGATCTGTAATGATTTCAGCATGACGCCATCTGACCAACTTAAATACTGGACAAATCATGACCCGTATTGATGATACAGTATTTTATGGGACGGGTGGCAACCCACCACTGACCCTAGAACCGCCTCTGGTATTAATCAACATTATGCCACAAATGCTGTCAATTGAGCTGAACTTGTATTGAACCTGGAATATTCCTTTAAATCTGAGATGTCTTTTCAGATTTGGTACACAATCGCAGGTTTACGTTATTCATCCTTGCATGATTAAATCCATAAGCACAGAAAAGAGGGGTTAGCTACTGTATCGCAAAGCTTCGGCTTTTCAGTCAAGTCAAGTCATTTTTACTTACTTAAGGGCTTTTCACAACACACATCATTTCAAAGCAGCTTTACAGAAAATCATGCATTAACAGAAAATTAAACTGCAATATCTATTAAGTCTTAGAGTCATAATTGTGTAGTTTGATTAAATGTTATTGTAAATTGTGTATAAAAATACATAATTAAATGATAATTGTATTTAGAACCCCAGTGAGCAAGCCTTGACTTTGGCAAGGAACACAAAACTCCATAAAATGTTGGTTAATGGAGAAAAAATAACCCTGGGAGAAACCAGACTCACTGTGGGGGCCCGTTTGGCTCTGACTAAACAGCATGTATAAATTCCAATATTAGTTATTTATGTGCAGTGCAAGTCATGGTTTAAACTGAGTAAGCTAAATAAGTGTTAAGGGTCAGTGTTTAAACACAGATTTTGTCTTTGAAGGACTAATGTCTTTGAAGTCCATCCTAGATTAACTGCAGAAGTTCACATAGATGAATTGTCCTTTGTTAGTTGGCTGATGAAGGCTTTTATTGGCAATTAATTTATAGTCTATGCATTCCATTTTAAGAGTTTAGTCCATCATTAGACCAAGGTGATGCAGGCAGAGATAAATGAGGTGCATCGCAGTTCAACCAGCAAGTCAGTTCGGTGAGGTCTATCTTAAGTCCAAGGTTCAGGCAGTGGCATATGAAGTCTCCAATGTCTTATGGATGAAGTTGGCATCAGTTCATCCCCCTGAAGTCCATTGTAATAGATTGA
>NC_068291.1:11251327-11335327 GCF_025860055.1 Xyrauchen texanus
AGCATCAACAGAAATCAAAGTCTGTGATATTATAATTTTGCATGAGACATAGGACAAATTAAATCTACCCACTGGTTGTCCCCCAGGTTATGAAGAAATGGCAGTCACCTCAAGATATCTCCCTGGGGTCACACATGGCAGAAACTCAGGAGGTATAATAATTTGGTTAAAATCAAAATATACAAATATTATTGAAATGGTAAAACAAGAAGAAAATTATAGCTGGCTAAAATTGAAAAAATATCTATTTACCAACTCCCAAAAAATTGTTCTATGTGCAATTAACAGCCAAGGACTCATAAGCCCAATATTTAAAAACAGAGATAAAATGAACCCCCACAATTATAGAGGCATCTGTGTGAACAGTAGTCTTTGGAAAGTTTTGAGCAGCTTAATTAACTCAAGAACTATAAACGTCCTTACGAAACACTGAAAGAAGAGAAAAGATATAACTAAAGATTTGTGCTTGATGTACTCATGACTGCAGGAAATCAATAACATTAAATTTGGAATCCACATAATTTGACTCTTTAGTGACAATAATGTTTTACTAACATCATAATACTTTTTATATTAACTCAATTGAGTGTAATCTGTTTACATCCCTGTTGACCAGTTTGTAAGTATTTCAGTATTCAGAAAATAACATTTAGGCCATGACTGCTAGCCCTGCTTGCATCTAAACTCAACAGGAAACTCATCTAAAGCCACTTTGCAGGTTCAAAAGACCTGCTGTGGTTAATTCTGCAGCAATAGTACTTACAGGGCTTTTTGTATTGTGGCATAACTGCATATTACACAGTGCAAACTAGCTGCACAGTAATAGACTGCGCTGTCATTAGTTGCAAGGACATTGATGATAAAGGAGCCATTATTAGCTCCATTTCCAGAGAAATTTATTTTTCCTTTAAATGTATCCTCTGGGAAATACTGACTGTTCCATATATATCCCATTAAAATCAATCCATGGCCCAGTGTTTGTTTATACCAGAGCATCATAGTGTAGCTGGCTATATTGTGTATACAAACAAGTTCTGCAGTGTCTCTCTCAGTTTTAATTAGATTTGAGGGGCTCTGCTGAACACTGCCACTGTCGACAGAACCTGAAAAAACAAACATAGGTGAAAAAATTGTGAAAAGAGCATAATATAAATTCATTGCCCTACTAGCATTATTAGTTTTATGATAATAATAGCTGTTTACCTGTGAGCCAAATAAGTGTGAAAAAGAGAACTCTGAACATGTTGATTTGAGCTGGAGAAATATTCTATGTGAGAAATGTTCAGTCTTTGTAGATTCTTTCTCCATCTGAGCATAGGAACGCCACCTCCACAAAATGTTTTCTACAGATTCTAGGGTGGACCCCTAGCGCCTCCAAACTGCAGGTTTTGTAATTACTGCAATTTCATATAATGCATTTAGGCTTTTGGAGATTTACACATTTATTCTGTTAAACTAGCTCAAATTTAAATTAAAATAAGGCTGCATAGTTGAAGTCAAAGAGGAATATGACAAACAGAAGATTTTGAAAATGAAACTGTATCATTGCTTGACGTCATGTTTGTTAATGATCAATGCTTGAATTTAACCTGACCTGACATTTATGAAAAATACCCTTAATTAAAATCTACATTTATTATATTGTTGACCACTGTCTGAATGTATAACTGTATTGTTTAATTGTATACACTTTTTTACCCAACAGCTTTAACAAAAATATGATTTTAAAACTTAAATTTGGAGAATATAATTCACAATTATTATTCTAATGTTATGGTGTTTTTAACAAGGTGTTTGAAACCAACATACTGTTAGGGAAAAAATACATAATTGTGTAAATGCACTTTTGAATCAAAACCTTAAAGTTATTGAGATATAGACTCTGTGACAACTTCCCATGTGACAATTAACAAACAATTTAAACAATGCTTTAAATTGCTCATATTTAGTAGCACAGATAGGGGAGTACTAAATCTGTGTTTTTATCTGTGCTAATAAATATGACCAGTTTAAAAACAAAAATCAGACAAATACTCAGTCAAAATAGGATTAAAATAAATGTGCAATGCCTTCTTGTGTTCATTATTGGCAGTGAAGCAAACCCTGCAGTTCCAGGTGTTGAGAGGTAATTTGCTTTGACTTATAAGCATGTTAAAGAAGGTTTTTGTAATAGAAAGAGTTGATTCTGATCACTGTGTAATATGCTGCACAGAAATATGCTGCACTGTCATTCAGGTTGAGAGTGTTGATGGTTAGAGTGCCGTTTTTTCTTCCATCTCCCTTCAATTCACACTTTTGTTTAAATTCAGGCTCTATGTTTTCATTTTCTAATATATTAAAAAGATATCCAATTAACTTAAAGCCCAAGTTGTCATGGCTCTGTTTGTACCAAAGAATACGGTTATAGCTCTGTATATTGTGTTCACATATGATCACAGCAGGTTCATTTTGGTTCTTTATGAGGTCACCAGGTGTCTGGTCAACAGTTTTACCAAGACTGACAGCTGTAATAAGAGAAAGTAGACACACACAGACAAAAAAATCTGAACATTTGTAACAAAGTAAAATAAGATTACATATTTAACTATTAAGATTATCCAGATATGTTATTAGATTACCTGTGAGGCATATTAGCAAAATACGAATGCTTAGAAAAATATTAGGCATGTTGTCTTAATCTGGTGGGTGACTCTGCTGTGCATTAAATGCTGGGAAGGAGGAAGTGACATCGTCCTTTAGGGCAATGACATCACATGTTGATGATTGAAAAGAAATGAATTTCCTTTTCTCTTACAGGACTGTCTCTGTAGTTGCACTTGATAATGGAATACAATACTGAACAGATTACTTCTGAAATGTAATCGGGTACTTATTACAAATTACGCAACTTAAATTGAAGTCTGTTATGTAATCTTTTAGATACATTTTTTAGGAAATCTAACCTGGTTATTTCTGGACTACTTTTGGATGACACATTGCATATTTTGATGTAAATCTAATTATTAATTTAAAATGGATTAAGTACCATTTAACACTCCTTTTATTAAATGTAAACATAAAATCAAACAGAAACTTGCAATTTGGCTGTTGCTGCATAAAAAGTCCCTTAAATTATCATAAAAATAAATGTGCTTTTACACCATCCTGAAAGATGTGCCAAGGTGCATTTGCATGGTACAAAAAACATAGTTGCATTTAACCTACACATCTGAAATGTTTGTTTGCAACGTGTTTTTAAAGAAGAATGTGTGGAATTATGGACAGGTGGATGAGGGCTTGTTTGAAATATATAATTTTTTATTCAGGATGCAAACAGAAACAGTTTGTCATGTATTTGTGAGAAACTCAATTTAAAACATGCATACTTTTAATCAAATCGTCCTAATGTGATTTTTTGTGGATGGATGATGTCAGTTCCCTTCAGGTTCACATTGGTCTCCTAGCACAGGTGTAATTTGTAATAGGTGTATTGATAGGAATATATCAGCTTGCATTGTACAAACATCAAAAATATATTTCATGAAACACTGCTGATTAGCTGTGACAGACTGCCCCCTTTGGGTTTGTTAATTCTCTATTATTCATGTGAAATATGCCAGGTGTTTTTGTACATCTCTCTCCAGTGTTTGATACACTGTGTTTGCTCACTGAACAGAAATATATGGCACTATCATCAGCCTGTACTCTCTTTACTGTGAAATATCCATTTTCAGAAACATTTTTATGAACTGCAAATTTTGTTTTATTATTATCTCCAAAGTCTGGATCCCCATAGCTTTTTGTGAGCACAATAAGTCTCATAGTCTCTCCTTGGCGCTGTCGGTACCAGTACATCTGACTGTAGTCAGCACCCTTATTGTGTGTGCAGTTCATCTCAGCAGATTTCCCCTTCAGTGCCAAAATAATGCCAGGCTGTTGTGAAACACCATCTCCACTTGAAGCACCTGCAGAACAATGGTGAATAAATGATTTGTGTATCAACACAATATAGTAATTCAATTGAAGTGTGGTCATACTCTGAAGTAATATTGCATACACTGGCTCCAATGAAGTGACAGGATCAGCAAAGCATCGATCATGATCATGTCAAAGCCTTGATTAACATTAAACTGGATCACTGTTCTGAAAGATTTTGGCTGTTGATACAGGATATGACGTTATTTTTTGTGTCAAGTCAAGTCATTATCTCAGTTATAAGCCTGCTGACAGTAAATCCGTCCTAAGCATGACAGTTTGACATATAAGTGTGAAGTCACTGTCACCAAAGACAAACTTTTTTATTATTATTTTTTAAATCAGCAAGGCAGTAAACCAAATACTACCACAATGTATACTTACAATTGTACTTTACAAATGTACTTTTTAAATTTACAAGTACAAACCTAAAATGTACAATTTAAAATTACAATTTAATTACTTTAAATTAATATATAATATATTCAATTACTTCCTTTAAATAAAAAAAATAAAAATAATAAAAAAAATATATATATATATATATATATATATATATATATATATATATATATATATATATATATATATATATATATATATATATATATATGTATTCAATGTTTTGTCTTTTGATTTTGTGAAATATAACTTTTAGTGAATTTTGTAAGATGAATGCCATTTGGCAATGCTTTAACATTGTGGTACTGTATAAATGATGTGTCAAAAGATAACTATTCATAGGAAAGGTAAGCAATAATATTAAAAGTCTGTCCAAAATTACAAGAATTGTTATTGGTACTGAATCAAACCCCACAGATCCAGGTGCAGAGTTAAGCTAAATTTGCTATTGCAGTCACTGATAAGCTTATACAACAGATGGAGGTTTTTGTACTCAACAGAGTTGATTCTGAGCACTGTGTAATATGCTACACAGAAATACACTGCACTGTCATTCACTGTGAGAGTGTTGATAGTCAGATTGCCGTTATTCCTTCCATCTCCATTCAGTTTGATCTTGTCTTTAAATTCAGACTCTGGGTATTCCATTTGAAGATTAAGGTATCCCATGAACTTTAAGCTAATTATTTCCTGTTTGTACCAAAGAATACGGTCATAGTTCTGTATATTGTGTTCGCATATGATCACAGCAGGTTCATCTTGGCTCTTTAAGAGGCCACGAGGAGTCTGGACAACAGTTGTACAAAGACAGACAGCTGTAATTAGAGAAAATACATGCATAAAATCTGTGTATTTAAAAAAGCACAAGGTAATCTACATGGGTAGTGTAACAGTAGCATGCATTATAAACAATACAGTAAACAAAATTGTTTAAATTGGGCAGGATTACCTGCAAGGTATAATAAAGTATTAGAAACACTTAGAAGAATACCAGTCATGTTTGCTTTATGTGCTGGGTAACACTGCTATAAAATAGATGAAGGGGCCACTTCCAGCAGGAAGTGATGTCATCTTTGTGGGCACTGACAAAAAGTTTTGGTGAGTTATGTATATTTAAACAAGGTATACAGACACCTTTTAAAAAGTAAGTACGAGCAAAGGAAAATTAATGTGCCAATAATAGTCTACATATCATTACAAAATACTTTTACCAAAAAATATGGATTCTTTCCTTTATGTATTTATTTACTGTATGTCTTCATTGTTTTATTTAGAATATGTATTAACACAGTGGGAGTTGTTTACATATTTAAACAGTTTAAATGTTGCATTAAATTAATCCTTTGTAACGAGTTTAAATCATTTTTGAAATATGTATATTTTTAAATGCTGCTGTAATTTAGCAATAATGGAGAAAGTGCTCCCTCTACTGTTTTGGGATACTGAGGATAAAGCCTGTGTTGTACTGTATAACTTTGATTGGGTTTTCATAACCTTTATAGTGGTCAAATATAGTGGCTTGGCTTTTTCTGTTCCCACTGGGGTTTGCTTAAACACTTATAGACATATTGGTGTACATGCAAACATTTTCATTGTTATATAACAATACTAGTAGAAAATTACTCACTTTAGGTAAATATTTGAGAGTTTGACACTGTAACTCCCAGTTGAAATATATTATAAACAACTATTTCTATAATTTTCCTTTGTGACCAGAGAATCGTTCTTGGTTGCATCTCCTCTCAATTCAATTTTGTTTTTAAAATAATTTTCTAATTGTTAAGCCTGCACCAAGAGAAGTCCCATTAATGTTAATCCATTTTACAATTTCCTAAACAGAAATAAAATAAAACCAACAAAGTATAAAAGGAGGTTCACCCATTTTACGTGTGTGTGTGTGTGTTTGTGTGTGAATTTATCGGGAGACACACTGAGTTTCCATCCAGCTGTACTGTTTGTACTGTGACTACATAGAAAATAAAGTGATTTCTGGATTACTGTATAATTTTTTTCCTGGGATGATGCAAATAAATGATCAGATGTTTATCAACAGTGGGTAATTTAACTCTATTGTACACTATACCAGCAATCTAGTTTATACAATGAAAGTATTGCGTGCCTTTTACTGTTTCAGTAGTTCGCAAGTTAATGTAATCATGTGTTGAGATTAGTGTAAACATGTGTGGCTCGCTGTCCGGGGCAAAAGGCTCAGAAAGAAGCCATTACATTGGAAAGCAAGTTTTGCTATAGACCTCTTATTCCCCAAAAGACAAACTAGAAATGAATAAGCCAGCCTTGCGCTAGGGTCTGTGACATGGGATAGGAAACTGGGTGGTGTAGGATAGGTAGATATTGGAGAGTCAATATAAGTTGAAACACTGATGTGACAATGGTTGTAACGGCTTACTGGAAATGAGCTCTGCGAGAGCTGTTGTGCGCTGGAGGGATTGTTATGCCCGAATGTGGGAGCCACCTCCATGTTCAGGCAGGGTTACCCCAGACGGAAGCATGAATCCTAGACACCCGGACTGACCTTAAGTCTCCCTCCAGGCTTGGTTGGTTTGACGGATGGCGAACGGTGCAGCCCCGTGGAAGGAGACTTGGTGGCCGCTTGAGCAAGCAAACACAACCTGTGTTAGAACGGGAAGGGCTCTCACCACATTCGACAGGGGAGTCATCCTGGGCCACAAACCAGGAGAGCCCACAATACAAATAAACATAAATATTTCACACTTCATTCGGGTGGGAGATCCCACTGCTGATTGAATGGAAGAGCCCTCAAATGGATTGTATTGGAGGGGTCTGCAATGCCCTACCACTGGGGCCTGATTGGAGGTGTGAATCCTAGCCGCTCAAAACTGACATTGCCCCCCTCGAAACTGACCTTGCGCCCCCACCCCCTCCAGACGCTAATGGAGGAGCCCTAATGGGGGTTCCTCACTGCACTTCAAAATGTTAGCCCACAAAATAATAAACGAGTATAGTTTTTCTGAATTGCCGAATTTAATCATCTGGAACCAGAATCGGGAAACTGCTTGGTATTTGTCATCTACGAAAGTGGATCGAGAGGAGTTCTGGATTGGGACCCTCTGTAATGGAGATAGTGTGCTAACGATTGGAAGGGATGGATGAGAGTTGGCAGATTGAAAATAAAAATTTAAAACACTCTTTGGGTTTAGTCTGTATGCTTTGTTAAGAGGGAATTTTACTTGGGAGAGCTGGATGGAATTCGGCAGGTTGAAAATGTAAATTGAGTGTCCTCTTTGTGTTGGTCTGATTCTTATAAATTATTTACTCTGTTGCATATCCTGCATCCTACTGACTTAATGTTTGCATGGCGATTAGAATGGGTAAACCTAGCCAGCATTCAAATTCAGGTCGAACAAAAGAGATTGCACTGCGATTCGAATGGGAGAGCCCATTGCCTGGATGTGGTGACTCTTGCTACATTCGAACGGGAGAGCCCGTGCTGCATTTCAATGGGGGGACCCTCACTACGATTTGATCAGGAGAGTCTGCAGCTTGGACGTGTTGATTTTTGCTGCATTCGATTGGGAAAGCCCTTTCTGTGAATCAAACTGTAGAGCCTTTACTGCGCTTGAATGGGAAGGCAGTACCATGATTTGAACAGGAGAGCCGACGGCCTGGACGTGGTGACTCTTGCTGCATTCGAACAGGAGAGCTCTTGCTGCATTCAGATGAAGTGATTAGAGCTGCTTTAAATGAGCATTTAAACAATGTGATTTGAATGGGCTGAATCCTGCATGTTAATGCACGGTATGCAATGGGAGAGCATGTGATTCATGTGAGAATGGTATATGCTGCATTTTACTGAGGTCGCTCAGTTCTGCGAGTGGCCGAAACTGCAAGTGTGTGCTCTCACGGCATTGGCTGATAAGGGATTCGGTACCAGGTTCACTTGCAGACACAGCCTCACACAGGGAACGGTTCCAGCATAGGAGAGATTACAATGGTAGAAAGGAGGGGGATAAAGTGAAGAGGGGAATAGGTCTGGAGCAGGGTTTTCTAGCAGAGGCAGCCTCACACAGGAATCCACTCTGGTTGCCCATAGGTAGGAAGGGGAGGAGGGATGGATGTTGGAAGAAAATATGTTGAGTGGAAAAACAGAGGTGTAGGAGCAGAGAAATATTTTTGAGTACGGATGGTGAGCTGACTGCATGTAGGGAGATGTGTTTTCTAATTTTCCCATGATCAGGTGTTGCAAACCTGCAAACGCACTTTTACTAATGCTTGTTTAGAGAGACATGGTAAGTGTGTGGTCTTCAGATGCCTTAGGCTAATTGTTTGCTAGATTAAGTGACTGGAACGTATGGGAAGCAATGTCAGGATACAGGCTTGCATGTGCATTTGTGCATTATGCAGCGTTTAACAAGTGGAGCCTGTGTTTCCTTGTGAAAAGTTTATGCTGTGTATAAACGAGAACTCGTCAAGCACGCCATTCGATGTGAGGATGTATGGTAAACGTCTCGGGTTATGACTATAACCCTTGTTCCCTGAGAAGGGAACGAGACACTGCGTCGCTGAAAACGACTCTTTGGGGAACGCTCCTTAGCGTGCGCCTCTGAATAATGAATGAAACTATTCCAATCTTGATTGGTGTTGCGTCATGACGTAACATGTGACGGCATAACCGGATGCATAAAAGTGACGCCGGTACACATACACATTAGCCTAGCGATGAAGCAAGCCGCTCTCAGGCCTTGAGGGGCGTGGCAGGACGACGCAGTGTCTCGTTCCTTCTCAAGGAACAAGGGTTATAGTCATAACCCGAGACGTTCCCTTCCGAGGGAATCTCGCACTGCGTCGTTGAAAACGACTCTTTGGGGAACGAATGCCCACTAGGCCACGCACCGAAAAAAAGGCCTGCCCTAGGGTGAAACTGAACTCAGGCACTCAGCTAGGACGAGAGCACACGTGCGCCAGGCGTACTAGGGAGGTGCAGACTGTAAAACCTGATGAAAGTGTGCGGGGTAGCCCAACCGGCTGCCTCACAGATCTCCTGGAGGGGTACTCCCGATAAGAGAGCCCTAGAGGACGCCATGCCTCTAGTTGAATGAGCCCTCACGGCCAAAGGTGAAGGCAAATTGCGCACCTTGTAGGCCGAGATAATAGCCTGAACAATCCAATTACTAATGGTTTGTTTCGAGGCAGGGAGCCCCTTCTTAGGTGACCCAAAACACACTAACAGTTGGTCCGACCTCCTCCAAGAAGAGGACCTCTCGAGGTAAACACTCAAAGATCTGACAGGGCAGAGCAAATGGAGCCTCTCTTCTTCTGCCGACACATGACGTGGAGGATAAAAAGCCTGCAGGACCGTAGACCGTGCCGTGTTAGACGGCACCTTAGGCACATAGCCAGGTCTCGGGTGTAAAATGGCTTTAACTCCACCAGGGGCAAACTCCAAGCAAGCTGGCGTCACTGCCAGGGCTTGAAGATCACCCACCCTCTTTAGAGAGGTAATAGCTAAGAGAAAAGCCATCTTGAACGCCAGGTCCTTGGGCTAAGCCGACTGAAGGGGTTCGAAGGGGGCCAGGGATAACCCTTCGAGAACCACCGCCAGGTCCCAGGCAGGAACCCTGGACCTGGTTGTCGGTCTCATCCTCCATGTACCACGGAGAAAACGAATGACCAGCTGGTGCCTCCCCAGAGGCCCATCACTCAGTGGTGCATGGAACGCCGAAATGGCAGCCACGTACACCTTAAGTGTGGAAGGGAGAGACCCACAGAGAAACGATCTTGAAGAAACTCCAGAACTGAAGCCACCGGGCAGTTAACTGGATCTAATTTATGTTCTCTACACCAAGTGGAGAACACATTCCACTTGAGGCCATATAATCTCCTAGTAGACGGAGCCCTAGAGTTAAGTATGGTTTCAACCACCCCCGCTGATAGACCAGCATTTAGGTACTGAACCCCCTCAGGGGCCAGACCCACAGTTTCCACAGCTCTGGACGAGGGTGGAAGACTGTGCCCCCCGCCTGAGACAACAGATCCCTCCTCAGAGGAATCTGCCATGGCGGAGCTATCAGGAGTGAAATTATGTCTGAGAACCATACTCGGGCCGGCCACATGGGGGCAACCAGAAGTAGACTGATGCCCTCTTGGCGGACCCTTTCCAGGACTTGGGAAATGCGTACAGGCGAAGCCTCGGCCAAGCCTGTACCATGGCGTCCAACCCCAGTGGGGCTGGATGTGAGAGGGAGAACCAAAGTGGACAGTGGGACGTCTCGAGACGCGAATAGATCCACTTCTGATGGTCCAAATTTGTCCCATATCAACTTCACCACCTCTGGATGAAGTCTCCATTCCCCGGCCTCAGCCCCTGCCTCGACAGGATGTCTGCTCCCTGATTCTGAACCCCGGAATATACATGCTCTGATAGACAGTATTTTCCCTTTGGACCAAAGAATTATCTGATGCGCCAGTCTGCACAGAGGGCGCGATCTGAGTCCTCCTTGTCGGTTCAGATAAGCTACCAGTGATGTATTGTCCGAACGTACTAGGACATGGTAACCTTTGATGTCTGGAAGGAAGCTCCTCAGAGCCCTGAACACAGCCACCATCTCTAGACAGTTTATGTGCCAAGAATGATGATGGTCCTGCCACAGACCCCTGGCAAAGCGGCCGTCCATGACCGCGCCCCAGCCAGTGAGGGAGGCGTCTGTCGAAACGGTTTCCCGGCGACATGACGCTCCCAAAACTGGCCCTAGGGACAGGAACCAAGGTTTCTTCCATATTAGCAGAGAACGAAGGCATCTGCGCGTTACTCTGATTATACGAAATGGATTCCCCTTGGGGAAAACACCTTGGCTTTCAGCCACCACTGGAGGGGCCTCATGTGTAGAAGGCCCAAAGGTATCAAGTTGGATGCCGCTGCCATGAGGCCCAGCAGTCTTTGAAACTGCTTTACAGTGATGGCCTGGCCTAGTTTTAACCCGGACACCATCGCCAGAACGGACTCGATACGTGCAGGAGACATGCGTGCCTGCATCGTAACCGAGTCCCACACAACACCCAGAAACGTTGTGCACTGGGATGGTTGTAACACACTCTTTTGTGTTGAGTCTCAACCCCAAACTTCGAATATGGCCAAGGACGACATCTCGACCGCCATTTCTCGAGACTGGGCCAGAATGAGCCAGTCATCGATAAAATTCAGTATGCGGATGCCCTGAAGTCTCAGAGGAGCAGGAGCTGCATCCATACATTTGGTGAATGTGCGGGGAGAGAGTGCTAGGCCGAACGGAAGAACCCGATATTGGTAAGCTTCGCCCCCGAAAGCGAACCTCAGGAACCTCCTGTGACATGGAAGGATGGGTACATGAAAATAGGCATCTTTTAGATCTATCGTGACAAACCAGTCCTCGGATCTGATCTGACTCACGATGACAGGAATGGTAAGCATTTTGGACCTGAACCTCCTCAAAGGCCGGTTCAAAACTCTGAGATCTAAAATCGGCCTCAACCCCCCCATCCTTTTTTTGGAACTATAAAGTACCGGCTGTAAAGACCGGACTCCCTGTATGAATGAGGAACACATTCTATGGCCTCCTTCAGCAGCAGAGATTGCACTTCTTGTTCCATCACCTGAGCCTGCTCCGGAACCACTGTAGTCAGCACCACCCCAGAGAATTTGGGGGCGGTGCCCGAACTGCAGTTTGTACCCTGATTTTATTATATGCAGGACCCATGCAGATATGTTGGGAAGATGATTCCATGCCTCTACAAAATCTACTTCGGGAACCAGCCCCTCGGGTGTTTTTCCGAGCACTGTTCTCGACTTCCTGAAGCGAAAGACCGGCAGGATTTAGTCGATACGGTTTCTGTGACCACCATTGATGCTTGTTTTTATTTTTTTATTTTTTTTTTTTTGACACGAACGGCACGGTGTGCGTTCGCTGGAAATTGATGTGGCCCGAAGTGTCAGAGATGGCGGGAACCGACACCGATTTCCTGAGGACTCCGCTGCGAGAGCAACCTCGGTTGCTCTGCAGCGGGGAACAGCCCTCCGAGGTTCTACCACCTCGGTAGGACCTCTTTCCGAAGCTTCTACTAAGGAACCAGCCTCTCGAGGCTGGTCTCGGTGTTTTTCAAGCACTGTTCCCGACTTCCTGAAGCGGGAAACCGGCAGGATTTAGTCGATACGGTTCTTGTGACCACAATTGATGCTTGTTGTTTTTTTGTTTTTTTTTGACACGAACGTTACGCTATGCGTTCGCTGGAAATTGATGTGGCCCGAGCGTCAGAGATGGCGGAAACCAACACCGATTGTGTGCGGCCATGTAAGCCCTACTTATTAAGGCAGATGCATCTCTGCAGGGCTTACTAGGCAGCGCCGGGGTTTTAGCCCATATACCGTGCCCCCAAAACATCGTCTGTAATCAAACACTGGGGCTGGAGATACGGGACGAATGCGGTTCACCCCACGATCTCGTTTTAGATATCTTTGTGGAGATCGGGGAAAAACGGCAAACCCCGGCGCTGAGTTTGTGATCTGTGCCGCAGGAAACGCACGTCTAATTGCTTTCAACTTGCGTTCCCTGCTCATTTTGTGGCCAGCTGATATTCAGTCTGGCCACGGCACGCGTCACAACCTCAATCAGCTCCTCATAAGCTTGGCCAAAAACTGGCGTGCTTGGCTCACGGTCGATCCGCGATCGATGCTGAGCATATCCACTTCCTCGGAAGCAGTGAGCTCAAGCAAGGGGACCTGATCATGGGCAGAAGAAGCCGCGACGTGGGCTTCTGCACCACTCACAGTAGGCTCGGGATCCTCAAGCGAAGAATGAGAACGTGCGCAGCAGTCTCATTCTCATCTGCAAAATCCGCTGCGAACCCCGCGATTTCAATCGCCGCGCTGCCTCAACAGACGCGGGACCAAAACCGTGGGGAACGCGAGCCTGACCGTGCTCATCGAAGCACGCCAACAGGGAGCGCAGCACTCTCATGGGTAGTGCTTCACAACTTTCACAGGCAGATCCCTCGAGAGCTGCCTGTGCGTGCTGTGCTCCCAAACAGTTCACACATAAAGCGTGCGTGTCCCTACCCGTAATGAAACGAGGGCAGGGGTGCACGCACTTCTTGAACTGTTCGGTGGCCATAATATTTTTAAATCAGACAAACAACACCAAATAAGACAAACAATTTCAACATAGAGCGCTTGCTGAAGAGCGAAAGCTGATGTGTATGTGTACCAGCGTCACTTTTATGCATCCGGTTATGCCGTCACATGTTACGTCATGACGCAACATCAATCAAGATTGGAATAGTTTCATTCATTATTCAGAGGCGCACGCTAAGGAGCGTTCCCCAAAGAGTCGTTTTCAACGACGCAGTGCGAGTTCCCTCGGAAGGGAACTATGGTCAAATGAATTATGGATTAAATGTATGGATTACATTTATGCTGCCTTTATATGATTTTTGGAGCTTCTAAGTTCTGGCCACCATTCAATTGCATTGTATGACCAACAGAGCTGAAATATTCTTCTAAAAATCTTTGTGTTGAGCAGAAGAAAAAAGTCCCACATCTGGATAGGCATGAGGGTGAGTAAATGATGAGAGAATTTTCATTTTTGGGTTACCTATCCCTTTAAGTGCATTTCAAACAAAGAAAAAAAATGTATAAGGTGTGTTTAAAATTTAGACAAAAAGTATTCAGATACTTAAATGGATGTCAAATTTAGTCAAACATTTTTCATTTGTTAAATTAACCTGTGGTTACTCTGGCAGGACATCTGTGTGAAAACTTACTTCATAAATCCACAAAAAATTTGCATTAAACCAGTTAGTTGTGCAAAAAAACAAAACAAAGAAAAGTGAATTTCTGATAAACTTTCTTATTATTTGCATTATTTGTAGTTGTGATTTGGACTGATAGTCTGTTTTTAATATAAAATAATTTTTTGAGGCTGTTGTATATGCACACACTTACCAGTCGATGTTACGACTTAACACTTACAAGAAGACGTGCATGCTGTACTGTTATAAGATCCTAAATAAATTAATATGACTGCACAATGTTTTAATGAAAATAAAACTTGCACACAGGTGTAAAGGATTTCATGAGCCATGTGTGGTTAATTTTTTGTTCTGGAGAGAGTGTATGTTCAACACTGTGTAGATGCTGCACAGAAATATGTGGCAGTATCGTTTGACTGAAGTCTTTCAATAGTAAACGTGCTATTACTATTTCCATCACCATTTAGGTTAAACTTGTTTTTATATTCTGCCTCTGAATAAGGCAAAGAACCTAAGAGATATCCCAAGAGCAAAAGCTGTCTGTCCTGGGTTTGTTTATAACACAGAATAGGATTATAGCTGGAGATGCTATGGGAACATTGTAGCATTGGAGAATCTGTGAGATTCACAATCATGTCACGAGGTGTCTGGAGAACTTTGTCACTCTGGGTAAAATTTAGAGAAACAAAAGGCATGATAGAGAAAGTATGAAATTACATTCATATTAACCTCCTCAAAAATGGTATTAAAAAATGAAGATTCTCTACTGGATATCACAAAAGAACTATGCATACCCTTGGCCCAAAACATAGAAAACATTATAGTGATAAGAGTCTCTCTAATTATAAATTGACTCATGTTTAGCCTGATGACTGTGCTGAGCCGACTGATGACTGCACGTAATGCTAGTGCTAGAAAAGAGTAGGCAAATGAAGATTTCCTCTGTTTACAGAATTATACCATAAACAACAGCACCCCCTGCAGTTCATATGTAAATCTGATGATGCTGCTGGAAAATATTCTATCAGGATGCATTGTGATGTTGAGGAAGTGTGCCTCCTGTCTGTGTGATCTTGGTATGATAGATTAAATTAAAAAAAAGTTTTTGCACATCTGTGAAATGATTCTGTTACACTGTGTTCACCCACTGCGCACAAATACAAGGCACTGTCATGAGACTCCAGATTGTTTACAGCTAGAAAACCCTTCTCATAAGTCAAGTGAGACACTGAATATTTAGTTGTGCTGAGTTTTCCATATTCCACTGTTTCAAAGCTGGTTGTATATACTATGAGCTCCATAGTTTCTCCATGGTGCTGTCGGAACCAGTACATTCTGTTGTATGAAGCATCTTTTGTGTGACTGCAGGTCAGATTGGCTGTTTCCTTAAGTTGTAAAAATAATGTTGGAGACTGCACAATATCATTTACATTAGCATAACCTGACCCCCAGAGAGAACAGAATTGACAGAAAGATGGACAATGAATTAAGAATGTATCAAAAGCATTTAACACATTATTTCACAGCTAATTTTTTCACATTTTGTGAGATTTCAAAAATACCTAAGATCCACTGAAATGATACAATCAGGAACACCAACACTAGATTCATGATGACACTTAAAATATTGTCAAACTTACAATGTCTATCTATAAAATGTGTCATCACAATGAGTGACATTACTTTACATTACTTTACATTACCATTTGCTGTTGCTAACAGAAGAGGTGGGACCGTTACATCTGGGGGTTTCCTATTTGACAGTTTTATTGCTCAGAGGTTGCTCTTTCATACTCATACTCAGAATTGCTGGAGTTTTGTTTTATTTTATTACCAACTTTGTCTTAAATGCTTTTCTTAAAC
This sequence comes from Xyrauchen texanus, assembly GCF_025860055.1. Lineage (NCBI taxonomy): Eukaryota > Metazoa > Chordata > Actinopteri > Cypriniformes > Catostomidae > Xyrauchen > Xyrauchen texanus. Next base: position 11,267,306 of record NC_068291.1, read on the forward strand.
TTCCTTACGATAAATAAAAAAAAAACATAATTAAGTAAGAGTATAGACCTAAAAAACAGTATGTGAATAGCATAGCTCAGATCATTTGTGCTGTATCTGAAAACGTATAGGCTGCTGACTTACTGCCTTGCTGCCTAATCAGGTAATGGTTTATCCAACATCATTTATGAATGAATGGAACTCTTAAGGAAACTGGTCTCAAAATAGTTTGAAAAGCAGGTTATTTTCATCCTACTTTCATGTACAGACTCCGAAGGCAGCATTTTCCATTTTTTTTAATGCAGCCTTGTTCTTGGTAGAATCTTTGGAAAAATGTTTGACTTTCTATCAAAAACTTAGAATTTTGATTGCAGAAACCTGAGCATAGTACGTGACACCGTTCAAATCTCTTCTTTTCTCAAGAGAAAAATTGGGGAAGCAATAGACTTTCCGTGTAAACTTATTGCTGTCAAGAAGAAACAGTTAAGATCAGGGGTGGCACTTGAGAATTTAGGTTGCCGGTGCTATTGGGGTGCCAGATCATTGACAGGGGGAGCCGAGCTACAATCACTAAAATTAAAGTAGACATGGACACAAGATTTTTATATCTGTTTGCACGCAGTGGCTAGAAATCACTACGTCACTACCTGTCTGTCACTCAGTATAACAGCCAACACATTTCCAGAAGAAGAAGTATCACATAAAGAAAATAGTGTACAATTATTGTCTAGGTGGGTCTGGGGGCATGCTTCTCTAAGAAAAAGTGTAATTTTTTTTAGCACAAACGGAACTAAAGCGTTCAATTCTGATGACTTTGGGAGCAGCCTTTTTACATATTCTTGAGTACCATTGTGTAGCATTAATTTATGGGCTAAGCAACAGTAAATGACTAACAAGACAGCACTAGTTGAAGCTTCTCAAAAAACCCTTTAAAAAAAATAGGCTGCTGTGGCACTACCAGTATAGTGATGGAATCAGATAGCAGTACTATGGTACTTTAGCACCTTGTCTACACCGGACATGAGAAGCATGTCGCATGAAAAGCATTATAGATCCCATTAGAATCAATGAAGCTGTCTGATCTAGAAGCATCCATGAAAGTAATTAGGTGTCACGTTCCATTTTTCACTGCACGTGCTGGCGCTACTCAAGCCAATAATGCTTAATAAATGGTTAAGAACGTTCGCCTTTACATGTAGAGCCGGAATCACTACAGGGACGCATTTTGTTGTTTTGCACCGTCTCAATGTTTACGCCGGCATTGCCTGCTGAAAAAAAAAAGGTCACCAGCCTGACCTGCAGCTTATTAAGCCTGCCCCACAAGCATTGAGGTGGTCCTACATGGCTTTGTGGGGAGAGTTGGTCCTTTTAATGATGATGCCATACCAGGCCAGAGATAGACCGCGCGTGCGTCTCTTCTACCCGTGGCATCGTCATATACCCCTGAGCCTTAGCACCCACGGTAGTCGAATATGTCGCCATTGAGGGCACAAAGACACGGGAAGTATAAGGTGTCTTCCATGAACGAGTCAACTCGTCATGGAGATCATCAAACAAGGGGAGAGACTGAATCTGTTCCCTCTCTCCGGCCACCAGACAGAAATCCGTCTCTCACTTCTTAGCCAGATCCATATGTGAGCCCCATAACGACATGGTGGGGGTTGGCTCTTGGAAATAAGGGAGATGAGTGCGCAGCGTAAACAGGGAAACACACACCATTTGCTTTGTTTATCACTCATTTTCTCTTTGTCTTTAAGTGATAGAAGAAAGAAGGAAAATTTTGAAGGAAAGTTTGACAGGCTTGAGAAGCACAATACACACAGAATGGTTTGAAGACAAAAGACCTGACGATGCACCAGTGGCTCATCTATTTATAGCCCCTGTTACCTCAGATGATGGACGCATCCTGATGATGTCACCAGCAGAGACTATAAATTCCAGTCAATTTCATTGACGTGTTGCACACATATTCACTGCTGGTCATTCCTAAAAGACGTTTCCAAAATGCTAAATCAAGCGCAGCATGAAAGTGTAGCTTTTGATAGGGAACCACTCTGTACAATTGTGGTGAGAAAATATCATCTCAGAATGCTATTCTGAGATGCGGGTTAGCACTGTTTTGGTGGTTTGAGGGGACCTACACAATATTAGGCAGGTGGTTTTAATGTTGTGGCTGATCACTATTATATATATATATATATACTGTATATATATATGTATAAAAGCGATTGCAATTTGTAATGGTCTCATAATTTTTTTCAGAGATAAATATATATATATATACATATATTTATCTCCAGACCATTGCGAAATTATCAGTTTCTCTTTATTTACTATTTTTAGGTGTGTGTTTGAGTAAAATAAAAAAATTGTTTTATTCTATAAACAATTTATCCCACATTCCAAATAAAAATATTGTCATTTAGAGCATTTATTTTCAGAAAATGACAACTGGTCAAAATAATAAAAATGTGTTATAATAAATAATAAAAAAAGGTAATATACATTTTTAAACAACAATACTAATGTTTTAACTTAGGAAGAGTTTAGAAATCAATATTTGATGGAATAGCAATCAATCAATGTTTATTTATAAAGCACATTTGAAAACAACTGAGGTTGATCAAAGCGCTGTACGTGGAGCAGAGGCAGGCCTAAGGCTTGACATGGAGCAGACTGTGGTTCGGCTGTGACGTGGCATGGAGAACTCTGGGGCCTGGCTGTGACATGGCCTGCAGCGGACTCCGGCGTGGCTGTGACGTGGCCTGGAGCGGATTTTGGCATGGCCTGGAGCGGACTCTGGCATGGCTGTGACATTGCCTGGAGCGGACTCTGGCGTGGCTGTGACGTGGCCTGGAGCGGACTCTGGCGTGGCTGTGACGTGGCCTGGAGCGGACTCTGGCGTGGCTGTGATGTGGCTCTGGGGGCGGAGCGGTGGAAGGCGGAGCCATGGCGGTGGAAGGCCATGGAAGAGAGCACTGGCAGAGACTAGGGGACGGCATCTGTGGTTGTGAGCACTGGCAGAGACAGGGGAAAAAGTGGCCTCTTCCTTCTCTTTCTCCTTCGGCCTGCAGGTAGCGTGGTTATGTGGATGGTTGAGGCTACAGGTGCTGGCTCTGGGACGGTCGAGGCTACAGGCACTGGCTCGCTGACCGTGGCAGGCATGGGCTCTGGCTCGTTGACAGTGGCAGGCATGGGTTCTGGCTCACTGACCGTGGTAGGCATGGGCTCTGGCTCGCTGACAATGGCAGGGATGGGCTCGGCGGTGGCCATGACGTGAAACTCTGATTCGGCAGCGGCGGCCATGACGTGGAACTCTGGTTCGGCGGCGGCGGCGGCCATGACGTGGAACTCTGGTTTGGCATCCGCCTCCCCCACAGTGAACGTGGAACCAGTGATCTTTAGGGCGAGGTCAATATATTGAGCCAGGTTGAGGGAACTGTGACCGCTAGGCATTTAGGATGAGACTGTCTCAATCAGTCCAAAACAAAAAATGTCTTTGAGGGCCACTTCGTTAAAGTCCACTAGGTCTGCCAGAGCACAAAAATCCTCCACATAATTCTCCAGGGGTTGATTCCCCTGACGAAGATGCAGGAGCCAAACTGCATGGTCCATAATGGGCGGTTGAGTATTCTGTAATGTTTTTAGCTGGCAATGGCAATGACAAAGATGATGACGAAGACGATGAGATGAAGAACCCAAGCGCAGTTTAATCATCAAAAATGTGAAATCCAAAAACCCTAACTATAAACATTACCTAAACCTTGACATGAATTTGACATAAACTTGACATAAACTAGACATAGCATAGCTTAAACTTGACATGAACTTGAACACTGCTACACAACAACGTCAATACTCAACAAGAGACGATGGCAAACATGAGGGCTTAAATACATGGACATGGGGAAACATAAGCCAATGGACAAACAGAACTCTAAAAAAGAAAAGACAATAAACTAAAACCAATGACAAACTAGAGCTGATAACAAAGTAATCAAACAATGAACCAATGAAAACAAGACACATGGAGGGAAAACAGGACATCACAGGAACTAACTTTTCAAAATAAAAGACAACTTCAAGTAGCTCAGTTCCAATAATAGTCCAAAAGTGTTTGTAAAACTCGCCAGGAAGTCCATCTATACCAGGGGTACGACCTGAAGACAGTCCCATTACTGCAGCACTCACTTCTTCAAAGGTGATGTTGCTGTTGCTCTGACCCCCATCATCAGCAAATGCTTCGAGAGGTTAATCAGAGATTACATCTGCTCTGTTCTGCCCACCTCTTTGGACCCATTGCAGTTTGCCTACCGCAACAACCGCTTCACTGATGATGCCATTGCATCTACAATACACACTGCTCTCTTCCATCTGGAAAAAAGGAACACATATGTGAGAATGCTGTTTGTAGACTACAGCTCAGCATTCAACACCATAGTGCCATCCAAGCTTGATGAGAAACTCCGGGCTCTGGGCTTAAACAGCTCACTGTGCAGCTGGATCCTAGATTTCCTGTCAGGCAGACGTCAGGTGGTTAGAATGGGCAGCAACACCTCCTCATCACTGACCCTCAACACTGGAGCCCCGCAGGGCTGTGTTCTCAGCCCACTCCTGTATTCCCTATACACACATGACTGTGTGGCAATACATAGCTCCAATGCCATCATTAAGTTTGCTGACGATACGACGGTGGTAGGTCTGATCACTGACAATGATGAAAGAGCCTACAGAGAGGAGGTGCACACTCTGACACGCTGGTGTCAGGAGCACAACCTCTCCCTCAACGTCAGTAAAACCAAGGAGCTTGTAGTGGACTTCAGGAAGAAAGACAGAGAACACAGCCCCATCATCATTAACGGACCACCGGTAGAGAGAGTCAGCAGTTTCAAGTTCCTCGGTGTCCACATTACTGAGGAACTCACATGGTCCGTCCACACTGAGGCCGTTGTGAAGAAGGCTCACCAGCGCCTCTTCTTCCTGAGACGGCTGAGGAAGTTTGGAATGAACCAACACATCCTCACACGGTTCTACACCAGCACTGTAGAGAGCATCCTGACTGGCTGCATCACCGCCTGGTATGGCAATAGCACCGCCCACAACTGCAAAGCCCTGCAAAGGGTGGTGCGAACTGCCAGAAACATCATCGGAGGTGAGCTTCCCTCCCTCCAGGACATATATACAAGGCGGTGTGTGAAAAAAGCTTGGAGGATCATCAGAGACTCCAGCCACCCGAGTCATGGTCTGTTCTCACTGCTACCATCAGGCAGGCGGTATCGCAGCATCAGGACCCGCACCAGCCGACTACATGACAGCTTCTTCCCCCAAGCAGTCAGACTGTTGAACAATTGATCTATCAGGATCAAAAATTAGCACTGCACTTTATTAATCTATAATCTCACACTGGACTGTCAACATTTTCTCCTCAATACAACTACTTATATATATTTCATATCCTCTTTACTTATTGTATATTGTGTATTCTATATTGTGTGTATTGTCTACTGTACATTGTATATAATTATTGTGCTGTGTAAGTATGTGTACATTTGATATGTAAATCGTGTTGTGTAAGTATGTTGTTTATTGTAATTGCTATATGTCTCGTCACTGTCATGACTGCTATGTTGCTCGGACCTGCACACAAGAATTTCACCTACTGTTGCACTTGTGTACATGGTAGTGTGACAATAAAGTGATTTGATTTGATTTGATTTGATTTGTGAGTCCAGACGCTAGAGCTTGTTTATGTTCAGATGATAAGCAGGAAAGATTCTGTAACAGTTCATTTTGACTCTGCACATCTGTGTTTTCAACAGCATACAACTGAGAATAGAAATCCACTTCTAATCTACGCATTTCTATTGTTATATTCATATTGTTGTTATTGTCCCCTGCCGGTGTATCAATCACTGGCTGTTGTTCGTTGTCCACTTTTTTGTGGACAGGAGAAACGTTTGTGTCCTAAATTCCCACATTCGAAACACTTGAGATTATCCGTGCTTACGTAAACCATGTACGAAGTTCTCTCCGTGACTGACATGGAAAGAAATCTTTAAAGTGCGCTCAGGTGAATTCATAAACATAAACAACTGTCTTCTAAATGAGAGTACGCTTTTGAGTGCCGTATTTTTACAACCTAACAGGATCATTCTAATCGGGCTTGCGATTTTTCCATACTGCGACAATTCTTTGATGATACTGTCATTTGAAACAAAAGGTGGAACATTTGAAATTGTGATTTTAGTTGCAGGAGTGGCTAAGGGAATCACGGGCACAAACGTTTCTTTCACCCATATGCCACTCTCTGTAAGTTGATTAATTAATTGTTCTGTTTTCAAAATCACAACAACTGCTTTATTCATCCGCGAAGCAGATTATCAAACCAACGGATTCTCCAACTACAATGAGGAAATCTTCGACACTCACGCCGGGCACTGGCACACACCTGCACCCATTACGAAGGGACAGGTGTGGCGTTCCTTGTACAGGATCAGACACCATACCGGCTAATGACGATTACCACGCAGAGTGCGGCCAAAAAACCACAACTCTTCCTTACTCTATATTGCCATTAACTAAAGAGGGGGGGGGGGGATTAGAAAAACACCACAATTTTCCACACTCGCTCCACCGCTTCACTCTCAGATCAACCCACCCCCAGCATGCAAAAGAGAAAGAGAGAGAGAGACCTTGTTCAAATTAAAGAGCTCCAGCAAGACAGGGATGTATACAAGAACCTGGAAACTCTATGACAGAACCAGTAAAGAAACTTCAACAAGAGAAAGAAAACAATAAAAAGGAGATCTCCACTTTGGCTGAGAATCTTGCAGAGAGAGAGAGAGAGAGAGAGAGAGAGAGAGATGTAAAGCCTCAGAGATCAGATACAGCTCCTAACTGTCCCTTTCCCCATCACACCAGTTGTACATTAAACCAACAGTCTGCTAACACAGAGACATCCCCAGAGCCAATCTCTCAAGCACAACAGATCTCCCTAGGTGTGAAAAAAAGCCCACCTGAGCCCACCGCACCAAAAAATAAAGAAGAGGGAACAAAAGAAACCAGACTTTGTTTTTCTGATGAATTCCAATGGAAAATTCCTAGAGGAAAAAAACGTTATCCCCAAACACAACGTGGATAAATTATGGTGTCCAACTACTAAAAAAGCCCATGAACTTCTAGCAATGGAGCACCTTGGCATCCCAAGCCACACCAATGACTTGAGAGTCCAGAAAGAACGGGTTGCCTTAGCGTTAAGGTCTGTGATTGTCAAAGCAGGCAATACTTTCCCATATGCAAAGATAATTGTGTCCACTCAGCTACCTAGAAAAGCCTTCATCCCAAAACCATAAACAACATCAATGGCAGTATTACAAGAGACTGCACCCTCAGGCCCAATGTGCACATCACCCATCACCCATTCATCAGAGCAGAAACACACTATGACCATGTGCACCTCAAGTAAGAGTATGCACCGTTTTTTGGCAAGATACTTAAAGATATTGCTCTAAATCGGGTCACCACACCGAGCCACCTAAACAGCAGAGGTTGGGCAGGCTCTTACAGACCAAGACTTGTGGAGTAAGTACCACTCAGATCAGGACCTACACACCAGAACCACAGCAAAAGAGCCCCATTCAGACCAGACCACAGCAGAGCTCACCACAGCAATTACATTTCAGGAAGAGATGCAAGTCCCAACGGAGATCTGAATCTGTACTCTAACCTCAGATTGTCAGCTCCACCTCAAACACAACAGTGCCACCGCAGACAAGACAGCAGAATTCTACTGCTGTATCAAAACTATATAGCCCTCATACTGATGGGCACAGCTATGCTGAGGTCCTTAGTTGAACAATAGGGCCCAGTGATATGAAGGACATCAGATAGATGCTTGGCCTCATCTGTTCTCACCTTATTGGACTAGGACAATGGTGAGGGAAAAACAGTGTTTAGGAGGGAAATAAAGTTCATGCATTGCATACTTTTCAATGTTTTTATTATTATTACTATTATTATTATTATTCTCTTAATCCAATTTAAATTAATATGCATTTTCTCTTTTTAGCACCATCAACCCATAGTTTAGACGGATGACACTATATAAATCTTTTGTCATTTCTCATTGGAACATCCAAGGTTTAAGATCCCCAAACTTTGGACTGAAAAGCATCAACAGAAATCAAAGTCTGTGATATTATAATTTTGCATGAGACATAGGACAAATTAAATCTACCCACTGGTTGTCCCCCAGGTTATGAAGAAATGGCAGTCACCTCAAGATAACTCCCTGGGGTCACACATGGCAGAAACTCAGGAGGTATAATAATTTGGTTCAAATCAAAATATACAAATATTATTGAAATGGTAAAACAAGAAGAAAATTATAGCTGGCTAAAATTGAAAAAATATATATTTACCAACTCCCAAAAAATTGTTCTATGTGCAATTAACAGCCAAGGACTCATAAGCCCAATATTTAAAAACAGAGATAAAATGAACCCCCACAATTATAGAGGCATCTGTGTGAACAGTAGTCTTTGGAAAGTTTTGAGCAGCTTAATTAACTCAAGAACTATAAACGTCCTTACGAAACACTGAAAGAAGAGAAAAGATATAACTAAAGATTTGTGCTTGATGTACTCATGACTGCAGGAAATCAATAACATTACATTTGGAATCCACATAATTTGACTCTTTATTGACAATAATGTTTTACTAACATCATAATACTTTTTATATTAACTCAATTGAGTGTAACCTGTTTACATCCCTGTTGACCAGTTTGTAAGTATTTCAGTATTCAGAAAATAACATATAGGCCATGACTGCTAGCCCTGCTTGCATCTAAACTCAACAGGAAACTCATCTAAAGCCACTTTGCAGGTGCAAAAGACCTGCTGTGGTTAATTCTGCAGCAATACTACTTACAGGGCTTTTTGTATTGTGGCATAACTGCATATCACACAGTGCAAACTAGCTGCACAGTAATAGACTGCGCTGTCATCAGTTGCAAGATCATTGATGATAAAGGAGCCATTATTAGCTCCATTTCCAGAGAAATTTATTTTTTCTTTAAATGTATCCTCTGGGAAATACTTATCACTCCATATATATCCCATAAACATCAATCCATGGCCCAGTGTTTGTTTATACCAGAGCATCATAGTGTAGCTGGTAATTTTGTGTTTACAAACAAGTTCTGCAGTGTCTCTCTCAGTTTTAATTAGATTTGAGGGGCTTTGCTGAACACTGCCACTGTCGACAGAACCTGAAAAACAAACATAGGTGAAAAAATAGTGAAAAGAGCATAATATAAATTCATTGCCCTACTAGCATTATTAGTTTTATGATAATAGTAGCTGTTTACCTGTGAGCCAAATAAGTGTGAAAAAGAGAACTCTGAACATGTTGATTTGAGCTGGAGAAATATTCTATGTGAGAAATGTTCAGTCTTTGTTGATTCTTTCTCCATCTGAGCATAGGAACGCCACCTCCACAAAATATTTTCTACAGATTTTAGGGTGGACCCCTAGTGCCTCCAAACTGCAGGTTTTGTAATTACTGCAATTTCATATAATGCATTTAGGCATTTGGAGATTTACACATTTATTTTGTTAAACTATCTCAAATTAAAATCAAAATAAGGCTGCATAGTTGAAGTCAAAGAGGAATATGACAAACAGAAGATTTTGAAAATGAAACTGTAACATTGTTTGACGTCATGTTTGTTAATGATCAATGCTTGAATTTAACCTGACCTGACATTTATGAAAAATACCCTTAATTAAAATCTACATTTATTATATTGTTGACCACTGTCTGAATGTATAACTGTATTGTTTAATTGTATACACTTTTTACCCAACAGCTTTAACAAAAATATGATTTTAAAACTTAAATTTGGAGAATATAATTCACAATTATTATTCTAATGTTATGGTGTTTTTAACAAGGTGTTTGAAACCAACATACTGTTAGGGAAAAATACATAATTGTGTAAATGCACTTTTGAATCAAAACCTTAAAGTTATTGAGATATAGACTCTGTGACAACTTCCCATGTGACAATTAACAAACAATTTAAACAATGCTTTAAATTGCTCATATTTAGTAGCACAGATAGGGGAGTACTAAATCTGTGTTTTTATCTGTGCTAATAAATATGACCAGTTTAAAAACAAAAATCAGACAAATACTCAGTCAAAATAGGATTAAAACAAATGTGCAATTCCTTCTTGTGTTCATTATTGGCACTGAATCAAACCCTGCAGTTCCAGGTGTTGAGAGGTAATTTGCTTTGACTTATTAAAGAAGGTTTTTGTAATAGAAAGAGTTGATTCTGATCACTGTGTAATATGCTGCACAGAAATATGCTGCACTGTCATTCAGGTTGAGAGTGTTGATGGTTAGAGTGCCGTTTTTTGTTCCATCTCCCTTCAATTCACACTTTTCTTTAAATTCAGGCTCTAGGTTTTCATTTTCTATTTTATTTAAAAGATATCCAATGAACTTAAAGCCCAAGTTGTCATGGCTCTGTTTGTACCAAAGAATACGGTTATAGTTCTGTATATTGTGTTCGCATATGATCACAGCAGGTTCATCTTGGCTCTTTAAGAGGTCACGAGGAGTCTGGACAACAGTTGTACAAAGACAGACAGCTGTAATTAGAGAAAATACATGCATAAAATCTGTGTATTTAAAAAAACACAAGGTAATCTACATGGGTAGTGTAACAGTAGCATGCATTATAAACAATACAGTAAACAAAATTGTTTAAATTGGGCAGGATTACCTGCAAGGTATAATAAAGTATTAGAAACACTTAGAAGAATACCAGTCATGTTTGCTTTATGTGCTGGGTAACACTGCTATAAAATAGATGAAGGGGCCACTTCCAGCAGGAAGTGATGTCATCTTTGTGGGCACTGACAAAAAGTTTTGGTGAGTTATGTATATTTCAACAAGGTATACAGACACCTTTTAAAAAGTAAGTACGAGCAAAGGAAAATTAATGTGCCAATAATAGTCTACATATCATTACAAAATACTTTTACCAAAAAATATGGATTCTTTCCTTTATGCATTTATTTACTGTATGTCTTCATTGTTTTATTTAGAATATGTATTAACACAGTGGGAGTTGTTTACATATTTAAACAGTTTAAATGTTGCATTAAAGAAATCCTTTGTAACGAGTTTAAATCATTTTTGAAATATGTATATTTTTAAATGCTGCTGTAATTTAGCAATAATGGAGAAAGTGCTCCCTCTACTGTTTTGGGATACTGAGGATAAAGCCTGTGTTGTACTGTATAACTTTGATTGGGTTTTCATAACCTTTATAGTGGTCAAATATAGTGGCTTGGCTTTTTCTGTTCCCACTGGGGTTTGCTTAAACACTTATAGACATATTGGTGTACATGCAAACATTTTCATTGTTATATAACAATACTTGTAGAAAATTACTCACTTTAGGTAAATATTTGAGAGTTTGACACTGTAACTCCCAGTTGAAATATATTATAAACAACTATTTCTATAATTTTCCTTTGTGACCAGAGAATCGTTCTTGGTTGCATCTCCTCTCAATTCAATTTTGTTTTTAAAATAATTTTCTAATTGTTAAGCCTGCACCAAGAGAAGTCCCATTAATGTTAATCCATTTTACAATTTCCTAAACAGAAATAAAATAAAACCAACAAAGTATAAAAGGAGGTTCACCCATTTTACGTGTGTGTGTGTGTGTTTGTGTGTGAATTTATCGGGAGACACACTGAGTTTCCATCCAGCTGTACTGTTTGTACTGTGACTACACAGAAAATAATGTGATTTCTGGATTACTGTATAATTTTTTTCCTGGGATGATGCAAATAAATGATCAGATGTTTATCAACAGTGGGTAATTTAACTCTATTGTACACTATACCAGCAATCTAGTTTATACAATGAAAGTATTACGTGCCTTTTACTGTTTCAGTAGTTCGCAAGTTAATGTAATCATGTGTTGAGATTAGTGTAAACATGTGTGGCTCGCTGTCCGGGGCAAAAGGCTCAGAAAGAAGCCATTACATTGGAAAGCAAGTTTTGCTATAGACCTCTTATTCCCCAAAAGACAAACTAGAAATGAATAAGCCAGCCTTGCGCTAGGGTCTGTGACATGGGGTAGGAAACTGGGTGGTGTAGGATAGGTAGATATTGGAGAGTCAATATAAGTTGAAACACTGATGTGACAATGGTTGTAACGGCTTACTGGAAATGAGCTCTGCGAGAGCTGTTGTGCGCTGGAGGGATTGTTATGCCCGAATGTGGGAGCCACCTCCATGTTCAGGCAGGGTTACCCCAGACGGAAGCATGAATCCTAGACACCCGGACTGACCTTAAGTCTCCCTCCAGGCTTGGTTGGTTTGACGGATGGCGAACGGTGCAGCCCCGTGGAAGGAGACTTGGTGGCCGCTTGAGCAAGCAAACACAACCTGTGTTAGAACGGGAAGGGCTCTCACCACATTCGACAGGGGAGTCATCCTGGGCCACAAACCAGGAGAGCCCACAATACAAATAAACATAAATATTTCACACTTCATTCGGGTGGGAGATCCCACTGCTGATTGAATGGAAGAGCCCTCAAATGGATTGTATTGGAGGGGTCTGCAATGCCCTACCACTGGGGCCTGATTGGAGGTGTGAATCCTAGCCGCTCAAAACTGACATTGCCCCCCCTCGAAACTGACCTTGCGCCCCCCCCCACCCCCTCCAGACGCAATGGAGGAGCCCTAATGGGGGGTTCCTCACTGCACTTCAAAATGTTAGCCCACAAAATAATAAACGAGTATAGTTTTTCTGAATTGCCGAATTTAATCATCTGGAACCAGAATCGGGAAACTGCTTGGTATTTGTCATCTACGAAAGTGGATCGAGAGGAGTTCTGGATTGGGACCCTCTGTAATGGAGATAGTGTGCTAACGATTGGAAGGGATGGATGAGAGTTGGCAGATTGAAAATAAAAATTTAAAACACTCTTTGGGTTTAGTCTGTATGCTTTGTTAAGAGGGAATTTTACTTGGGAGAGCTGGATGGAATTCGGCAGGTTGAAAATGTAAATTGAGTGTCCTCTTTGTGTTGGTCTGATTCTTATAAATTATTTACTCTGTTGCATATCCTGCATCCTACTGACTTAATGTTTGCATGGCGATTAGAATGGGTAAACCTAGCCAGCATTCAAATTCAGGTCGAACAAAAGAGATTGCACTGCGATTCGAATGGGAGAGCCCATTGCCTGGATGTGGTGACTCTTGCTACATTCGAACGGGAGAGCCCGTGCTGCATTTCAATGGGGGGACCCTCACTACGATTTGATCAGGAGAGTCTGCAGCTTGGACGTGTTGATTTTTGCTGCATTCGATTGGGAAAGCCCTTTCTGTGAATCAAACTGTAGAGCCTTTACTGCGCTTGAATGGGAAGGCAGTACCATGATTTGAACAGGAGAGCCGATGGCCTGGACGTGGTGACTCTTGCTGCATTCGAACAGGAGAGCTCTTGCTGCATTCAGATGAAGTGACTAGAGCTGCTATAAATTAGCATTTGAACAATGTGATTTGAATGGGCTGAATCCTGCATGTTAATGCACGGTATTCAATGGGAGAGCATGTGATTCATGTGAGAATGGTATATGCTGCATTTTACTGAGGTCGCTCAGTTCTGCGAGTGGCCGAAACTGCAAGTGTGTGCTCTCACGGCATTGGCTGATAAGGGATTCGGTACCAGGTTCACTTGCAGACACAGCCTCACACAGGGAACGGTTCCAGCATAGGAGAGATTACAATGGTAGAAAGGAGGGGGATAAAGTGAAGAGGGGAATAGGTCTGGAGCAGGGTTTTCTAGCAGAGGCAGCCTCACACAGGAATCCACTCTGGTTGCCCATAGGTAGGAAGGGGAGGAGGGATGGATGTTGGCTGAAAATATGTTGAGTGGAAAAACAGAGGCGTAGGAGCAGAGAAATATTTTTGAGTACGGATGGTGAGCTGACTGCATGTAGGGAGATGTGTTTTCTAATTTTCCCATGATCAGGTGTTGCAAGACACCTGCAAACGCACTTTTACTAATGCTTGTTTAGAGAGACATGGTAAGTGTGTGGTCTTCAGATGCCTTAGGCTAATTGTTTGCTAGATTATGTGACTGGAACGTATGGGAGCAATGTCAGGATACAGGCTTGCATGTGCATTTGTGCATTATGCAGCGTTTAACAAGTGGAGCCTGTGTTTCCTTGTGAAAAGTTTATGCTGTGTATAAACGAGAACTCGTCAAGCACGCCATTCGATGTGAGGGTGTATGGTAAGCTATGGTCAAATGAATTATGGATTAAATGTATGGATTACATTTATGCTGCCTTTATATGATTTTTGGAGCTTCTAAGTTCTGGCCACCATTCAATTGCATTGTATGACCAACAGAGCTGAAATATTCTTCTAAAAATCTTTGTGTTGAGCAGAAGAAAAAAGTCCCACATCTGAATAGGCATGAGGGTGAGTAAATGATGAGAGAATTTTCATTTTTGGGTTACCTATCCCTTTAAGTGCATTTCAAACAAAGAAAAAACATGTATAAGGTGTGTTTAAAATTTAGACAAAAAGTATTCAGATACTTAAATGGATGTCAAATTTAGTCAAACATTTTTCATTTGTTAAATTAGACCTGTGGTTACTCTGGCAGGACACCTGTGTGAAAACTTACTTCATAAATCCACAAAAAATTTGCATTAAACCAGTTAGTTGTGCAAAAAAACAAAACAAAGAAAAGTGAATTTCTGATAAACTTTCTTATTATTTGCATTATTTGTAGTTGTGATTTGGATTGATAGTCTGTTTTTAATATAAAATAATTTTTTGAGGCTGTTGTATATGCACACACTTACCAGTCGATGTTACGACTTAACACTTACAAGAAGACGTGCATGCTGTACTGTTATAAGATCCTAAATAAATTAATATGACTGCACAATGTTTTAATGAAAATAAAACTTGCACACAGGTGTAAAGGATTTCATGAGCCATGTGTGGTTAATTTTTTGTTCTGGAGAGAGTGTATGTTCAACACTGTGTAGATGCTGCACAGAAATACGTGGCAGTATCGTTTGACTGAAGTCTTTCAATAGTAAACGTGCCATTACTATTTCCATCACCATTTAGGTTAAACTTGTTTTTATATTCTGCCTCTGAATAAGGCAAAGAACCTAAGAGATATCCCAAGAGCAAAAGCTGTCTGTCCTGGGTTTGTTTATACCACAGAATACGATTATAGCTGGAGATTCTATGGGAACATTGTAGCATTGGAGAATCTGTGAGATTCACAATCATGTCACGAGGTGTCTGGAGAACTTTGTCACTCTGGGTAAAATCTAGAGAAACAAAAGACATGATAGAGAAAGTATGAAATTACATTCATATTAACCTCCTCAAAAATGGTATTAAAAAATTAAGATTCTCTACTGGATATCACAAAAGAACTATGCATACCCTTGGCCCAAAACATAGAAAACATTATAGTGATAAGAGTCTCTCTAATTATAAATTGACTCATGTTTAGCCTGATGACTGTGCTGAGCCGAGTGATGACTGCACGTAATGCCAGTCCTAGAAAAGAGTAGGCAAATGAAGATTTCCTATGTTTACAGAATTATACCATAAACAACAGCACCCCTGCAGTTCATATGTAAATCTGCTGATGCTGCTGGAAAATATTCTATCAGGATGCATTGTGATGTTTAAGTGTGCCTCCTGTCTGTGTGATCTTGGTATGATAGATTAAATAAAAAACGTTTTTGCACATCTGTGAAATTATTCTGTTACACTGTGTTCACCCACTGCGCACAAATACAAGGCTCTGCCATGAGACTCCAGATTGTTTACAGCTAGAAAACCCTTCTCATAAGTCAAGTGAGTCACTGAATATTTAGTTGTGCTGAGTTTTCCATATTCTACTGTTTCAAAGCTGGTTGTATATACTATGAGCTCCATAGTTTCTCCATGGTGCTGTCGGAACCAGTACATTCTGTTGTATGAAGCATCTTTTGTGTGACTGCAGGTCAGATTGCAAACTAAGTTTCCTTAAGTTGTAAAAATAATGTTGGAGACTGCACAATATCATTTACATTAGCATAACCTGACCCCCAGAGAGAGCAGAATTGACAGAAAGATGGACAATGAATTAAGAATGTATCAAAAGCATTTAACGCATTATTTCACAGCTAATTTTTTCACATTTTGTGAGATTTCAAAAATACCTAAGATCCACTGAAATGATACAATCAGGAACACCAACACTAGATTCATGATGACACTTAAAATATTGTCAAACGTACAATGTCTATCTGTAAAATGTGTCATCACAATGAGTGACATTACTTTACATTACTTTATATTACCATTTGCTTTTGCTAACAGAAGAGGTGGGACCGTTACATCTGGGGGTTTCCTATTTGACAGTTTTATTGCTCAGAGGTTGCTCTTTCATACTCATACTCAGAATTGCTGGAGTTTTGTTTTATTTTATTACCAACTTTGTCTTAAATGCTTTTCTTAAACTTCCTTCACGATAAATAAAAAAAAACATAATTAAGTAAGAGTATAGACCTAAAAAACAGTATGTGAATAGCATAGCTCAGATCATTTGTGCTGTATCTGAAAACGTATAGGCTGCTGACTTACTGCCTTGCTGCCTAATCTGGTAATGGTTTATCCAACATCATTTATGAATGAATGGAACTCTTAAGGAAACCGGTCTCAAAATAGTTTGAAAAGCAGGTTATTTTCATCCTACTTTCATGTACAGACTCCGAAGGCAGCATTTTCCATTTTTTTAATGCAGCCTTTTTCTTGGTAGAATCTTTGGAAAAATTTTTGACTTTCTATCAAAAACTTAGAATTTTGATTGCAGAAACCTGACCATAGTATGTGACACCGTTCAAATCTCTTCTTTTCTCAAGAGAAAAATTGGGGAAGCAATAGACTTTCCGTGTAAACTTATTGCTCTCAAGAAGAAACAGTTAAGATCAGGGGTGGCACTTGAGAATTTAGGTTGCCGGTGCTATTGGGGTGCCAGATCATTGACAGGGGGAGCCGAGCTACAATCACTAAAATTAAAGTAGACATGGACACAAGATTTTTATATCTGTTTGCACGCAGTGGCTAGAAATCACTACGTCACTACCTGTCTGTCACTCAGTATAACAGCCAACACATCTCCAGAAGAAGTATCACATAAAGAAAATAGTGTACAATTATTGTCTAGGTGGGTCTGGGGGCATGCTTCTCTGAGAAAAAGTGTAATTTATTTTAGCACAAACGGAACTAACGCCTTCAATTCTGATGACTTTGGGAGCAGCCTTTTTACATATTCTTGAGTACCATTGTGGAGCATTAATTTATGGGCTAAGCAGCAGTAAATGACTAACAAGACAGCACTAGTTGAAGCTTCTCAAAAAACCCTTTAAAAAAAATAGGCTGCTGTGGCACTACCAGTATAGTGATGGAATCAGATGGCAGTACTATGGTACTTTAGCACCTTGTCTACACCGGACATGAGAAGCATGTCGCATGAAAAGCATTATAGATCCCATTAGAATCAATGAAACTGTCTGATCTAGAAGCATCCATGAAAGTAATTAGGTGTCACGTTCCATTTTTCACTGCAAGTGCTGGCGCTACTCAAGCCAATAATGCTTAATAAATGGTTAAGAACGTTCAGCCTTTACATGTAGAGCCGAATCACTACAGGGACGCATTTTGTTGTTTTGCACCGTCTCAATGTTTACGCCAGCATTGCCTGCTGAAAAAAAAAGGTCACCAGCCTGACCTGCAGCTTAATAAGCCTGCCCCACAAGCATTGAGGTGGTCCTACATGGCTTTGTGGGGAGAGTTGGTCCTTTAATGATGATGCCATACCAGGCCAGAGATAGACCGCGGCGTCTCTTCTACCCGTGGCATCGTCATATACCCCTGAGCCTTAGCACCCACGGTAGTCGAATATGTCAGCCATTGAGGGCACAAAGACACGGGAAGTATAAGGTGTCTTCCATGAATGAGTCAACTCATCATGGAGATCATCAAACAAGGGGAGAGACTGAATCTGTTCCCTCTCTCTGGCCACCAGACAGAAATCTATCCTCTAAATTTGATTGTTTGGGGGTCTCTTGTTCATGCAGCCAGTCTAACTGTAGTCTGGCCACCTCACAAGTAACTACCTCGAGCAATTCCTCAACCGCTTTATTATTTCGCGTGCAATGCTCAGAGATAGGCAACTCAGAATCTGCGGTCCCAAGATACTCATTGTCCCTCTCATGAACTGAAGAGGTGCCGAGGCGCGCTTCAACATCATGCGAGGGACCGGTTGGATCTGGAGAGAGAGCGAGTGATAGGGACGAACCCGTCTCTCGCTTCTTAGCCAGATCCATATGTGAGCCCCATAACGACATGGTGGGGGTTGGCTCTTGGAAATAAGGGAGATGAGTGCGCAGCGTAAACAGGGAAACACACACCATTTGCTTTGTTTATCACTCATTTTCTCTTTGTCTTTAAGTGATAGAAGAAAGAAGGAAAATTTTGAAGGAAAGTTTGACAGGCTTGAGAAGCACAATACACACAGAATGGTTTGAAGACAAAAGACCTGACGATGCACCTGTGGCTCATCTATTTATAGCCCCTGTTACCTCAGATGATGGACGCATCCTGATGATGTCACCAGCAGAGACTATAAATTCCAGTCAATTTCATTGACGTGTTGCACACATATTCACTGCTGGTCATTCCTAAAAGACGTTTCCAAAATGCTAAATCAAGCGCAGCATGAAAGTGTAGCTTTTGATAGGGAACCACTCTGTACAATTGTGGTGAGAAAAATATAATCTCAGAATGCTATTCTGAGATGCGGGTTGGCACTGTTTTGGTGGTTTGAGGGGACCTACACAATATTAGGCAGGTGGTTTTAATGTTGTGGCTGATCACTATATATATATATATATATATATATATATATATATATATATATATATATATATATATATATATATATATATATATATATATATACTGTATATATATATATAAAACGGTGCAATTTGTAATGGTCTCATAATTTTTTCAGAGATAAATATATATATATATACATATATTTATCTCCAGACCATTCTGAAATTATCAGTTTCTCTTTATTTACTATTTTTAGGTGTGTGTTTGTTTTATTCTATAAACAATTTATCCCACATTCCAAATAAAAATATTGTCATTTAGAGCATTTATTTGCAGAAAATGACAACTGGTCAAAATAATAAAAATGTGTTATAATAAATAATAAAAAAGGTAATATAAATTTTTAAACAATACTAATGTTTTAACTTAGGAAGAGTTTAGAAATCAATATTTGATGGAATATCAATCAATCAATGTTTATTTATAAAGCACATTTGAAAACAACTGAGGTTGATCAAAGCGCTGTACGTGGAGTAAAGGCAGGCCTAAGGCTTGACATGGAGCAGACTGTGGTTCGGCTGTGACGTGGCATGGAGAACTCTGGGGCCTGGCTGTGACATGGCCTGCAGCGGACTCCGGCGTGGCTGTGACGTGGCCTGGAGCGGTCTCTGGCGTGGCTGTGACATTGCCTGGAGTGGACTCTGGCGTGGCTGTGACGTGGCCTGGAGCCGGACTCTGGCGTGGTTGTGACGTGGCCTGGAGCGGACTCTGGCGTGGCTGTGATGTGGCTCTGGGGGCGGAGCGGTGGAAGGCGGAGCCATGGCGGTGGAAGGCCATGGAAGAGAGCACTGGCAGAGACTGGGGGACGGCATCTGTGGTTGTGAGCACTGGCAGAGACAGGGGAAAAAGTGGCCTCTTCCTTCTCTTTCTCCTTCGGCCTGCAGGTAGCGTGGTTATGTGGACGGTTGAGGCTACAGGTGCTGGCTCTGGGACGGTCGAGGCTACAGGCACTGGCTCGCTGACCGTGGCAGGCATGGTCTCTGGCTCGTTGACAGTGGCAGGCATGGGTTCTGGCTCACTGACCGTGGTAGGCATGGGCTCTGGCTCGCTGACAATGGCAGGGATGGGCTCGGCGGCGGCCATGACGTGAAATTCTGATTCGGCAGCGGCGGCCATGACGTGGAACTCTGGTTCGGCGGCGGCGGCCATGACGTGGAACTCTGGTTTGGCATCCACCTCCCCCACAGTGAACGTGGAACCAGTGATCTTTAGGGCGAGGTCAATATATTGAGCCAGGTTGAGGGAACTGTGACCGCTAGGCATTTAGGATGAGACTGTCTCAATCAGTCCAAAACAAAAAATGTCTTTGAGGGCCACTTCGTTAAAGTCCACTAGGTCTGCCAGAGCACAAAAATCCTCCACATAATTCTCCAGGGGTTGATTCCCCTGACGAAGATGCAGGAGCCAAACTGCATGGTCCATAATGGGCGGTTGAGTATTCTGTAATGTTTTTAGCTGGCAATGGCAATGACAAAGATGATGACGAAGACGATGAGATGAAGAACCCAAGCGCAGTTTAATCATCAAAAATGTGAAATCCAAAACCCTAACTATAAACATTACCTAAACCTTGACATGAATTTGACATAAACTTGACATAAACTAGACATAGCATAGCTTAAACTTGACATGAACTTGAACACTGCTACACAACAACGTCAATACTCGACAAGAAACAATGGCAAACATGAGGGCTTAAATACATGGACATGGGGAAACATAAGCCAATGGACAAACAGAACTCTAAAAAAGAAAAGACAATAAACTAAAACCAATGACAAACTAGAGCTGATAACAAAGTAATCAAACAATGAACCAATGAAAACAAGACACATGGAGGGAAAACAGGACATCACAGGAACTAACTTTTCAAAATAAAAGACAACTTCAAGTAACTCAGTTCCAATAATAGTCCAAAAGTGTTTGTAAAACTCGCCAGGAAGTCCATCTATACCAGGGGTACGACCTGAAGACAGTCCCATTACTGCAGCACTCACTTCTTCAAAGGTGATGTTGCTGTTGCTCTGACCCCCATCATCAGCAAATGCTTCGAGAGGTTAATCAGAGATTACATCTGCTCTGTTCTGCCCACCTCTTTGGACCCATTGCAGTTTGCCTACCGCAACAACCGCTTCACTGATGATGCCATTGCATCTACAATACACACTGCTCTCTCCCATCTGGAAAAAAGGAACACATATGTGAGAATGCTGTTTGTAGACTACAGCTCAGCATTCAACACCATAGTGCCCTACAAGCTTGATGAGAAACTCCGGGCTCTGGGCTTAAACAGCTCGCTGTGCAGCTGGATCCTAGATTTCCAGTCAGGCAGACGTCAGATGGTTAGAATGGGCAGCAACACCTCCTCATCACTGACCCTCAACACTGGAGCCCTGCAGGGCTGTGTTCTCAGCCCACTCCTGTATTCCCTATACACACGACTGTGTGGCAACACATAGCTCCAATGCCATCATTAAGTTTGCTGACGATACGACGGTGGTAGGTCTGATCACTGACAATGATGAAAGAGCCTACAGAGAGGAGGTGCACACTCTGACACGCTGGTGTCAGGAGCACAACCTCTCCCTCAACGTCAGTAAAACCAAGGAGCTTGTAGTGGACTTCAGGAAGAAAGACAGAGAACACAGCCCCATCATCATTAACGGAGCACCGGTAGAGAGAGTCAGCAGTTTCAAGTTCCTCGGTGTCCACATTACTGAGGAACTCACATGGTCCGTCCACACTGAGGCCGTTGTGAAGAAGGCTCACCAGCGCCTCTTCTTCCTGAGACGGCTGAGGAAGTTTGGAATGAACCAACACATCCTCACACGGTTCTACACCAGCACTGTAGAGAGCATCCTGACTGGCTGCATCACCGCCTGGTATGGCAATAGCACCGCCCACAACTGCAAAGCCCTGCAAAGGGTGGTGCTGAACTGCCAGAAACATCATCGGAGGTGAGCTTCCCTCCCTCCAGGACATATATACAAGGCGGTGTGTGAAAAAAGCTCGGAGGATCATCAGAGACTCCAGCCACCCGAGTCATGGTCTGTTCTCACTGCTACCATCAGGCAGGCGGTATCGCAGCATCAGGACCCGCACCAGCCGACTACATGACAGCTTCTTCCCCAAGCAGTCAGACTGTTGAACACTTGATCTATCAGGATCAATAATTAGCACTGCACTTTATTCATCTATAATCTCACACTGGACTATCAACATTTTCTCCTCAATACAACTACTTATATATATTTCATATCCTCTTTACTTATTGTATATTGTGTATTCTATATTGTGTGTATTGTCTACTGTACATTGTATATAATTATTGTGCTGTGTAAGTATGTGTACATTTGATATGTAAATCGTGTTGTGTAAGTATGTTGTTTATTGTAATTGGTATATGTCTCGTCACTGTCATGACTGCTATGTTGCTCGGACCTGCACACAAGAATTTCACCTACTGTTGCACTTGTGTACATGGTAGTGTGACAATACAGTGATTTGATTTGATTTGTGAGTCCAGACGCTAGAGCTTGTTTATGTTCAGATGATAAGCAGGAAAGATTCTGTAACAGTTCATTTTGACTCTGCACATCTGTGTTTTCAACAGCATACAACTGAGAATAGAAATCCACTTCTAATCTACGCATTTCTATTGTTATATTCATATTGTTGTTATTGTCCCCTGCCGGTGTATCAATCACTGGCTGTTGTTCGTTGTCCACTTTTTTTGTGGACAGGAGAAACGCTTGTGTCCTAAATTCCCACATTCGAAACACTTGAGATTATCCGTGCTTGCGTAAACCATGTACGAGTTCTCTCCGTGACTGACATGGAAAGAAATCTTTAAAGTGCGCACAGGTGAATTCATAAACATAAACAACTGTCTTCTAAATGAGAGTACGCTTTTGAGTGCCGTATTTTTACAACCTAACAGGATCATTCTAATCGGGCTTGCGATTTTTCCATACTGCGACAATTCTTTGATGATACTGTCATTTGAAACAAAAGGTGGAACATTTGAAATTGTGATTTTAGCTGCAGGAGTGGCTAAGGGAATCACGGGCACAAACGTTTCTTTCACCCATATGCCACTCTCTGTAAGTTGATTAATTAATTGTTCTGTTTTCAAAATCTCAACAACTGCTTTATTCATCCGCGAAGCAGATTATCAAAACCAACGGATTCTCCTACTACAATAAGGAAATCTTCGACACTCACGCCGGGCACTGGCACACACCTGCACCCATTACGAAGGGACAGGTGTGGCGTTCCTTGTACAGGATCAGACACCATACCGGCTAATGACGATTACCACACAGAGTGCGGCCAAAAAACCACAACTCTTCCTTACTCTATATTGCCATTAACTAAAGAGAGGGGAAAAAAGGAAGAATTAGAAAAACACCACAATTTTTCCACACTCGCTCCACCGCTTCACTCTCAGATCGACCCACCCCCAGCAAGCAAAAGAGAGAGAGAGAGAGAGAGAGAGAGAGAGAGAGAGAGACCTTGTTCAAATTAAAGAGCTCCAGCAAGACAGGGATGTATACAAGAACCTGGCAACTCTGACAGAACCAGTAAAGAAACTTCAACAAGAGAAAGAAAACAATAAAAAGGAGATCTCCACTTTGGCTGAGAAACTTGCAGAAAGAGAGAGAGAGAGAGAGAGAGAGAGAGAGAGAGAGAGAGATGTAAAGCCTCAGAGATCAGATACAGCTCCTAACTGTCCCTTTCCCCATCACACCAGTAGTACATTAAACCAACAGGCCATCTCTGCTAACACAGAGACATCACCAGAGCCAATCTCTCAAGCACAACAGATCTCCCTAGATGTGAAAAAAAGCCCACCTGAGCCCACCTCACCAAAAAATAAAGAAGAGGGAACAAAAGAAACCAGACTTTGTTTTTCTGATGAATTCCAATGGAAAATTCCTAGAGGAAAAAAACGTCCCCAAACACAACGTGGATAAATTATGGTGTCCAACTACTAAAAAAGCCCATGAACTTCTAGCAAAGGAGCACCTTGGCATCCCAAGCCACACCAATGACTTGAGAGTCCAGCAAGAACGGGTTGCCTTAGCGTTAAGGTCTGTGATTGTCAAAGCAGGCAATACTTTCCCATATGCAAAGATAATTGTGTCCACTCAGCTACCTAGAAAAGTCTTCATCCCAAAACCATAAACAACATCAATGCCAGTATTACAAGAGACTGCACCCTCAGGCCCAATGTGCACATCGCCCATCACCCATTCATCAGAGCAGAAACACACTATGACCATGTGCACCTCAAGAAAGAGTATGCACCATTTTTTGCCAAGATACTTAAAGATATTGCTCTAAATCGGGTCACCACACCGAGCCACCTAAACAGCAGAGGTTGGGCAGGCTCTTACAGACCAAGACTTGTGGAGTAAGTACCACTCAGATCAGGACCTACACACCAGAACCACAGCAAAAGAGCCCCATTCAGACCAGACTATCCACAGCAGAGCTCACCACAGCAATTACATTTCAGGAAGAGATGCAAGTCCCAACGGAGATCTGAATCTGTACTCTAACCTCAGATTGTCAGCTCCACCTCAAACACAACAGTGCCACCACAGACAAGACAGCAGAATTCTACTGCTGTATCAAAACTATATAGCCCTCATACTGATGGGCACAGCTATGTTGAGGTCCTTAGTTGAACAATAGGGCCTAGTGATATGAAGGACATCAGATAGATGCTTGGCCTCATCTGTTCTCACCTTATTGGACTAGGACAATGGTGAGGGAAAAACAGTGTTTAGGAGGGAAATAAAGTTCATGCATTGCATACTTTTCAATGTTTTTATTATTATTACTATTATTATTATTATTCTCTTAATCCAATTTAAATTAATATGCATTTTCTCTTTTTAGCACCATCAACCCATAGTTTAGACGGATGACACTATATAAATCTTTTGTCATTTCTCATTGGAACATCCAAGGTTTAAGATCCCCAAACTTTGGACTGAAAAGCATCAACAGAAATCAAAGTCTGTGATATTATAATTTTGCATGAGACATAGGACAAATTAAATCTACCCACTTGTTGTCCCCCAGGTTATGAAGAAATGGCAGTCACCTCAAGATATCTCCCTGGGGTCACACATGGCAGAAACTCAGGAGGTATAATAATTTGGTTAAAATCAAAATATACAAATATTATTGAAATGGTAAAACAAGAAGAAAATTATAGCTGGCTAAAATTGAAAAAATATCTATTTACCAACTCCCAAAAAATTGTTCTATGTGCAATTAACAGCCAAGGACTCATAAGCCCAATATTTAAAAACAGAGATAAAATGAACCCCCACAATTATAGAGGCATCTGTGTGAACAGTAGTCTTTGGAAAGTTTTGAGCAGCTTAATTAACTCAAGAACTATAAACGTCCTTACGAAACACAGCAAGAACAGAAAAGATATAACTAAAGATTTGTGCTTGATGTACTCATGACTGCAGGAAATCAATAACATTAAATTTGGAATCCACATAATTTGACTCTTTAGTGACAATAATGTTTTACTAACATCATAATACTTTTTATATTAACTCAATTGAGTGTAATCTGTTTACATCCCTGTTGACCAGTTTGTAAGTATTTCAGTATTCAGAAAATAACATATAGGCCATGACTGCTAGCCCTGCTTGCATCTAAACTCAACAGGAAACTCATCTAAAGCCACTTTGCAGGTGCAAAAGACCTGCTGTGGTTAATTCTGCAGCAATAGTACTTACAGAGCTTTTTGTATTGTGGCATAACTGCATATCACACAGTGCAAACTAGCTGCACAGTAATAGACTGTGCTGTCATTAGTTGCAAGGACATTGATGATAAAGGAGCCATTATTAGCTCCATTTCCAGAGAAATTTATTTTTCCTTTAAATGTATCCTCTGGGAAATACTGACTGTTCCATATATATCCCATTAAAATCAATCCATGGCCCAGTGTTTGTTTATACCAGAGCATCATAGTGTAGCTGGTAATTTTGTGTTTACAAACAAGTTCTGCAGTGTCTCTCTCGGTTTTAATTAGATTTGAGGGGCTTTGCTGAACACTGCCACTGTCGACAGAACCTGAAAAACAAACATAGGTGAAAAAATAGTGAAAAGAGCATAATATAAATTCATTGCCCTACTAGCATTATTAGTTTTATGATAATAGTAGCTGTTTACCTGTGAGCCAAATAAGTGTGAAAAAGAGAACTCTGAACATGTTGATTTGAGCTGGAGAAATATTCTATGTGAGAAATGTTCAGTCTTTGTAGATTCTTTCTCCATCTGAGCATAGGATCGCCACCTCCACAAAATGTTTTCTACAGATTCTAGGGTGGACCCCTAGCGCCTCCAAACTGCAGGTTTTGTAATTACTGCAATTTCATATAATGCATTTAGGCATTTGGAGATTTACACATTTATTCTGTTAAACTAGCTCAAATTTAAATTAAAATAAGGCTGCATAGTTGAAGTCAAAGAGGAATATGACAAACAGAAGATTTTGAAAATGAAACTGTAACATTGCTTGACGTCATGTTTGTTAATGATCAATGCTTGAATTTAACCTGACCTGACATTTATGAAAAATACCCTTAATTAAAATCTACATTTATTATATTGTTGACCACTGTCTGAATGTATAACTGTATTGTTTAATTGTATACACTTTTTTACCCAACAGCTTTAACAAAAATATGATTTTAAAACTTAAATTTGGAGAATATAATTCACAATTATTATTCTAATGTTATGGTGTTTTTAACAAGGTGTTTGAAACCAACATACAAAACCACTGTTAGGGAAAAATACATAATTGTGTAATTGCACTTTTGAATCAAAACCTTAAAGTTATTGAGATATAGACTCTGTGACAACTTCCCATGTGACAATTAACAAACAATTTAAACAATGCTTTAAATTGCTCATATTTAGTAGCACAGATAGGGGAGTACTAAATCTGTGTTTTTATCTGTGCTAATAAATATGACCAGTTTAAAAACAAAAATCAGACAAATACTCAGTCAAATTAGGATTAAAATAAATGTGCAATGCCTTCTTGTGTTCATTATTGGCACTGAATCAAACCCTGCAGTTCCAGGTGTTGAGAGGTAATTTGCTTTGACTTAAAAGCATGTTAAAAAAGGTTTTTGTGATAGAAAGAGTTGATTCTGATCACTGTGTAATATGCTGCACAGAAATATGCTGCACTGTCATTCAGGTTGAGAGTGTTGATGGTTAGAGTGCCGTTTTTTCTTCCATCTCCCTTCAATTCACACTTTTGTTTAAATTCAGGCTCTGTGTTTTCATTTTCTAATATATTAAAAAGATATCCTAAAAACTTAAAGCCCAAGTTGTCGTCGCTCTGTTTGTACCAAAGAATACTGTCATAGTTCTGTATATTGTGTTCACATATGATCACAGCAGGTTCATTTTGGTTCTTTATGAGGTCACCAGGTGTCTGGTCAACAGTTTTACCAAGACTGACAGCTGTAATAAGAGAAAATAGACACACACAGACAAAAAAATCTGAACATTTGTAACAAAGTAAAATAAGATTACATATTTAACTATTAAGATTATCCAGATATGTTATTAGATTACCTGTGAGGCATATTAGCAAAATAGGAATGCTTAGAAAAATATTAGGCATGTTGTCTTAATCTGGTGGGTGACTCTGCTGTGCATTAAATGCTGGGAAGGAGGAAGTGACATCGTCCTTTAGGGCAATGACATCACATGTTGATGATTGAAAAGAAATGAATTTCCTTTTCTCTTACAGGACTGTCTCTGTAGTTGCACTTGATAATGGAATACAATACTGAACAGATTACTTCTGAAATGTAATCGGGTACTTATTACAAATTACGCAACTTAAATTGAAGTCTGTTATGTAATCTTTTAGATACATTTTTTAGGAAATCTAACCTGGTTATTTCTGGACTACTTTTGGATGACACATTGCATATTTTGATGTAAATCTAATTATTAATTTAAAATGGATTAAGTACCATTTAACACTCCTTTTATTAAATGTAAACATAAAATCAAACAGAAACTTGCAATTTGGCTGTTGCTGCATAAAAAGTCCCTTAAATTATCAGAAAAATAAATGTGCTTTTACACCATCCTGAAAGATGGGCCAAGGTGCATTTGCATGGTACAAAAAACATAGTTGCATTTAACCTACACATCTGAAATGTTTGTTTGCAACGTGTTTTTAAAGAAGAATGTGTGGAATTATGGACAGGTGGATGAGGGCTTGTTTGAAATACATTATTCTTTATTCAGGATGCAAACAGAAACAGTTTATCATGTATTTGTGAGAAACTCAATTTAAAACATGCATACTTTTAATCAAATGGTTCTAATGTGATTTTTAGTGGATGGATGATGTCAGTTCCCTTCAGGTTCACATTGGTCTCCTAGCACAGGTGTAATTTGTAATAGGTGTATTGATAGGAATATATCAGCTTGCATTGTACAAACATAAAAAATATATTTCATGAAACACTGCTGATTAGCTGTGACAGACTGCCCCCTTTGGGTTTGTTAATTCTCTATTATTCATGTGAAATATGCCAGGTGTTTTTGTACATCTATCTACAGTGTTTGATACACTGTGTTTGCTCACTGAACAGAAATATATGGCACTATCATCAGCCTGTACTCTCTTTACTGTGAAATATCCATTTTCAGAAACATTTTTATGAACTGCAAATTTTGTTTTATTATTATCTCCAAAGTCTGGATTTGGATCATAGCTTTTTGTGAGCACAATAAGTCTCATAGTCTCTCCTTGGCGCTGTCGGTACCAGTACATCTGACTGTAGTCAGCACCCTTATTGTGTGTGCAGTTCATCTCAGCAGATTTCCCCTTCAGTGCCAAAATAATGCCAGGCTGTTGTGAAACACCATCTCCACTTGAAGCACCTGCAGAACAATGGTGAATAAATTATTTGTGTATCAACACAATATAGTCATTCAATTGAAGTTTGGTCATACTCTGAAATAATATTGCATACACTGGCTCCAATGAAGTGACAGGATCAGCAAAACATCGATCATGATCATGTCAAAGCCTTGGTTGACAGTAAACTGCATCAATGTTCTGAAAGACTTTGGCTGTCGATACAGGATATGACGTTATTTTTTGTGTCATGTCAAGTCATTATCTCAGTTATAAGCCTGCTGACAGTAAATCCGTCCTAAGCATGACAGTGTGACATATAAGTGTGAAGTCACTGTCACCAAAGACAAACTTTTTTATTATTATTTTTTAAATCAGCAAGGCAGTAAACCAAATACTACCATGATGTATACTTACAATTGTACTTTACAAACGTACTTTTTAAATTTACAAGTACAAACCTAAAATGTACAATTTAAAATTACAATTTAATTACTTTAAATTAATATATAATATATTCAATTACTTCCTTTAAAAAAAAAAAAATATATATATATATATAATATACATTCAATGTTTTCTCTTTCGATTTTGTGAAATATAACTTTTATTGAGTTTTGTAAGATGAATGCCGTTTGGCAATTAATAAATATTAGATAATGAGTATAATGCTTTAAAATTGTGGTACTGTATAAATGATGTGTCAAAAGATAACTATTCATAGGAAAGGTAAGCAATAATATTAAAAGTCTGTCCAAAATTACAAGAATCGTTATTGGTACTGAATCAAACCCCACAGATCCAGGTGCAGAGTTATGCTGAATTTGCTATTGCTATCACTGTTAAGCTTATACAACAGATGGAGGTTTTTGTACTCAACAGAGTTGATTCTGAGCACTGTGTAATATGCTACACAGAAATACTCTGCACTGTCATTCAGTGTGAGAGTGTTGATAGTCAGATTGCCGTTATTCCTTCCATCTCCATTCAGTTTGATCTTGTATTTAAATTCAGACTCTGGGTAGTCCTTTTGAAGATTAAGGTATCCCATGAACTTTAAGCTAATCATTTCCTGTTTGTACCAAAGAATACGGTCATAGTTCTGTATATTGTGTTCGCATATGATCACAGCAGGTTCATCTTGGCTCTTTAAGAGGTCACGAGGAGTCTGGACAACAGTTGTACTGAGACAGACAGCTGTAATTAGAGAAAATACATGCATCAAATCTGTGTATTCACAAAAGCACAAGGTAATCTACATAGGTAGTGTAACAGTAGAAGGCATTATAAACAATACAGTAAACAAAATTGTTTAAATTGGGCAGGATTACCTGCAAGATATAATAAAGTATTAGAAACACTTAGAAGAATACCAGTCATGTTTGCTTTATGTGCTGGGTAACACTGCTATAAAATAGATAAAGGGGCCACTTTTAGTAGGAAGTGATGTCATCTTTGTGGGCACTGACAAAAAGTTTTGGTGAGTTATGTATAGTTCAACAAGGTATACAGACACCTTTTAAAAAGTAAGTACGAGCAAAGGAAAATATATAATTATTTCCACTTTTTTTGTCATCTGTGCCAATAATAGTCTACATATCATTACAAAATACTTTTACCAAAAAATGTGGATTCTTTCCTTTATGTATTTATTTACTGTATGTATTCATTGTTTTATTTAGAATATGTATTAACACAGTGGGAGTTGTTTACATATTTAAACAGAGATAAAAACATTTAAATGTTGCATTAAAGAAATCCTTTGTAAATAGTTTAAATCATTTTTGAAATATGTATATTTTTAAATGCTGCTGTAATTTAGTAATAATGGAGAAAGTGCTCCCTCTACTGTTTTGGGATGCTGAGGATAAAGCCTGTGTTGTACTGTATAACTTTGATTGGGTTTTCATAACCTTTATACTGGTCAAATATAGTGGCTTGGCTTTTTCTGTTCCCACTGGGGTTTGCTTAAACACTTATAGACATATTGGTGCACATGCAAACATTTTCACTGTTATATAACAATACTAGTAGAAAATTACCCCCTTTAGGTAAATATTTGAGAGTTTGACACTGTAACTCCCAGTTGAAATATATTATAAACAACTATTTCTATAAAAAAAAAAACATGCACAATACCTCAAATGTTGGCAGAAAATCAAACCAAAAGCCCTTTCTGCAGGGGAGTCAAAGCTGGTGTGGTTAGTCCGGTGACAGTGGCACAGAGAGCTTTTTATATTAATGTTTGTCTGTTTCTCTGTAGATTAGCTGCACAGAAATAGACTGCACTGT
The DNA here is from genome assembly GCF_025860055.1 of Xyrauchen texanus. Taxonomy (NCBI): domain Eukaryota; kingdom Metazoa; phylum Chordata; class Actinopteri; order Cypriniformes; family Catostomidae; genus Xyrauchen; species Xyrauchen texanus. Next base: position 11,298,536 of record NC_068291.1, read on the forward strand.
CATTACTTGAGAGGTCTTTTGTGACCAGAGAATTTTCTTGGTTGCATCTCCTCTCAATTCAATTTTGTTTTTAAAATAATTTTCTAATTGTTAAGCCTGCACCAAGAGAAGTCCCATTAATTTTAATCCATTTTACAATTTCCTAAACAGAAATAAAATAAAACCAACAAAGTATAAAAGGAGGTTCACCCATGTTACGTGTGTGTGCGTGTGTGTGTGTTTGTGTGTGTGTGTGTGTGTGTGTGTGTGTGTGTGTGTGTGTGTGTGTGTGTGTGTGTGTGTGTGTGTGTGTGTGTATTTATCACTTTGTGGGGACCAAATGTCCCCATAAGGATAGTAAAACCCAAAATGTTTGACCTTGTGGGGACATTTTGTCGGTCCCCATGAGGAAAACAGCTTATAAATCACACTAAATTATGTTTTTTGAAAATGTAAAAATGCAGAAAGTTTTCTGTGAGGGTTAAGTTTAGGGGTAGGGTTAGGTTTAGGGGATAGAATATAAAGTTTGTACAGTATAAAAACCATTATGTCTATGGAAAGTCCCCATAAAACATGGAAACACAACATGTGTGTGTGTGTGTGTGTGTGTGTGTGTGTGTGTGTGTGTGTGTGTGTGTGTGTGTGTGTGTGTGTGTGTGTGTGTGTGTGTGTGTGAATTTATCGGGAGACACACTGAGTTTTCATCCAGCTGTACTGTTTGTACTGTGACTACACAGAAAATAAAGTGATTTCTGGATTACTGTATAATTTTTTTCCTGGGATGATGCAAATAAATGATCAGATGTTTATCAACAGTGGGTAATTGAACTCTATTGTACACTATACCAGCAATCTAGTTTATACAATGAAAGTATTGTGTGCCTTTTACTGTTTCAGTAGTTTGCAAGTTAATGTAATCATGTGTTGAGATTAGAGTAAACATGTGTGGCTCGCTGTCCAGGGCAAAAGGCTCAGAAAGAAGCCATTACATTGGAAAGCAAGTCTTTTGCTATAGACCTCTTATTCCCCAAAAGACAAACTAGAAATGAATAAGCCAGCCTTGCGCTAGGGTCTGTGACATGGGATTGGAAACTGGGAGGTGTAGGATAGGTAGATATTGGAGAGTCAATATAAGTTGAAACACTGAAGGGACAATGGTTGTAACAGCTTACTGGCAATGAGCTCTGCGAGAGCTGTTGTGCGCTGGAGGGATTGTTATGCCCGAACGTGGGGGCCACCCCCGTGTTCAGGCAGGGTTACCCCAGACGGAAGCATGAATCCTAGCCACCCGGACTGACCTTAAGTCTCCCTCCAGGCTTGGTTGGTTTGACGGATGGTGAATGGTGCAGCCCCATGGAAGGAGACTTGGTGGCCGCTTGAGCAAGCAAGCACAACCTGTGTTAGAACAGGAAGGGCTCTCACCCTTCTCGCAGCCACCTCGGAAATAAAATGATGTATTGATTTTACCTGCCTGAAGCATTTGTCCTGGGCGGCAGGAGAAACGTCATGTTATGGTCTAGATGAGTAGAAGTTTGTAGAACTGCTTGCTTCGTGATTATCGGGGCTACGTGGTGAGGTGAGCTCAAATACTGTGAAGAGGCAGGACACATTTGCAAAATGATTATGAATGAGTTGGACACAGCAACTCTTGCAGTGCCGAATTTGTCTCGTGTCTGTTTGGATAGAGTCTGTGTATAGCTGTCACGATTCCCTGTTTTCTGCCTTGTGTTTCTCCCTTGCCATCTGTCCCGGACTACACTCCCCATAATTCCCTGCCCTCATCACTGCCAACAGCACTTCATTGTTCTCACCTGTGTGTCATTATCCTTTGTGTATTTAAGCCCTATTGTTTGTATCATTGGTTGTCAGTTGTTGTATGTTTTTTTTTGACCCATGTTCATGTTTGCTCCTGTTAATGTTTCAGTTTCCCATCGTGGATGTTTGATTTGTTCCTGTGTCTACCTGTTATTTGTATTTATTTATAGTTTCATTAAAAACACAAGCTGCACCTGGATCCAGCCTTCTTGACTTTCTTCCTTCAAACGTTACAATAGCTGTAGAAAGATCAATTCTATTCGGCAGTGAACTAAAATGTCTGCATTTATTTGAAAAGACGTTTTAATTAGAGAGGTGGTCATTTGGAAGGAGTTTGCTTGTTGCATGATTGCTCCTGTGTTCTGAATGGAATAAATCACATTCCAAAGGATTTGAAGGGAGAACAGTCATTATAGTCATGTTGGAAGAAACAGAAGTAACTTGCATCAAGACGTTTTTTAAGTCAATGAGTATTTCAGTATTACAGCAATTTATGTCATAAAAGCATTTATTGCACAAGATTGTGTTGATAAATTGGTTCATAGTGCTTTCAACATATTGTCCAGTAAATTCAGTGCATGCTGTGGTAGTAAACTGTAACTGGAAGACAGACTGCATCTGAAAACAGGAAATGATGAAAAAAGGTGCTTTTGAAACTGTTTAGAGAGCAGTTTCCTTTAGAGATGCTGTCACCATTAACTGATTCGGCAGCTGCCTATGTTTTTGGATGCAGCCAAAGCTCATGTAAAACAGCCCTAACAAAAGTGTAACTCTGAACCTGGCATCCTCTGTCTGTTGTTGATTACATTTTTGTTGTTTATATTAAATTGTATTTTCCAACCTTGTTAACCATAAGAAAAATGGTTGATACTAGATAACATCACTACGATAATAACTTTTGGCAATGCGAAACAACAGAGGAAAAGTCTCCTTGGTTGTTCTATTCTTCGTAAGAGTTCTCATGTAAAAATTTGCTGAAGGAAACGTACAGGACTGTAGGTGGGAAAGGGCCTTTAGGCTGAATATCAAAAGGTTTTTTACCAAAAAAAAAAAAAATATTTTAACCAGACTGGTGCAACAGTAAGAAACTCATAAGATCATCATGTCTTGCACTCCCCTCCACTTGGAACCAAGTGGAGGGGAGTGGGGAATAGGAGAATAGGGCTGTTGCACCAGCAGAGGGGGAAAAATTCTGTTGATGCTAATATGTCAAGGAAAACCAATAGATAATCAGACTACGCCACCTTGTAATCAACAGGGACATACTAACCCAATCATAAATAGAAAAGGGCACACAGGTTTGTTGTTTCAAAACAAAAAGAGCAAGAGACGTGAATACCAAAGTACAAAAATATATTATTTTAACATTAGAGGAATCAGATGGGTACTGCACGATAATTCAATTATAAGGGGGTCCACCTATCGGTCCAATGGCGGCGGCCAATAGCATGGCTGAAGGTCTCCTGCGTGTTCTGTCTTATTGTGCCCATAAAATAATACTTTGATTATTTGATTTGAGTTCCATGTTTTGTTCATCTTATCATTTATTGTTTTCTTTATTTCATCTGACTCCATTTATGAAAAAACCTTGTTGCTGTATCTATGTTCAGAATTTAAGTTTTGTATCTTATTATTTTTTGTAATTCTCTCTTTTAGACTGTATTTGTTATTTCAATGTTATTTGGGTCCTGTGCCAGCCGGACGCAGGTCCTTTAACTACAAACTCATCAGTTTCAGATATTAGTAAGTTTTAGACTAAGTCCCTATAGGTTCTCGATTTTACCCATTTAGTCTTATTTGGCTAAGTTCTATTATAGATTCTCGACTCACCGTTTATCCCCAGTCAATAAAGTTCTGTTTTGCAGATTCTCTGTCCTACTCTCAGTATTCCTGTTTAATTCTACTTGGCTAAGTCCTTATATACGTTCTCGGTTTGCCATTTAGCCTTTTACTTAACTAATGGGGTTCTTCTGAAGTACCTTAGTTAAGCCAACTCTGACCATAGGTTTGTAGTTAATAAGAAATATACTAAAAAACAGTCCTTCAGGATGAATTAAAAAGGAACAATTTATTTTACCAGGTAATAGTAAAAAAAAAAATCTAACTCAAAACTATCAATGAATAATATAATTAAAGTTGCATTCCTTCAAAAATTTACCAAACATAAGAAAATAACCTGGTAGACTACACAGTAAACTGTGTGGGAGATCTGGCTAACAGACTCCCATTATTTAAATTACACAAATAAATGTGTGGGATCGTCTGACTACAGAGAACCATGAACAGTGTGTCACATTTCCTTAAATACCTAAACCATGAACAAAGGGAATTTTGGGAGTGGTTAGGTTTGGAAGCCCTGGGGACATACCTCATTAACATACAGGCAGGGATGGGAACAGACCTCCAGAATTATACAGCATTTGGCAAAGACCTTATAACTTTGTTACCATTTAGTTTTATCAACATGGGAAAGAGACCAATATACCTGTCGTACTGAGACATTTTAAATGATACCAAACATGCCTAGTTACAATATTTATTTTCATAGTATTCTTTGTTACATTTTAACATATATATATTTTGTGTGTCTGTGTGTGTGCCATGATGGGGCAGATGAGTGAGTTTTAGGAGAATAGGCCTAAATTGGCCTGAGGTGAGATAGTGGTCAGATGTGAGATATGTGTTTTATGGTCCTTTCTTAGTAGGATGCGTTGACTCAGGTGGAAATGCTCATCTGTGTGGAAGTTTTATGCTGTTGGTTCTCACAGAGTTCTTTGACTTTTACGACATCTTGATGTCAGCCCTACACAATCATTAAAAAAGTATTACATTTATGAGCACCGTAATTAGCTGCGTGGTTTGTAATAGGCTTCACACACACCCATAAAACAGCATATACACTTGCTGACACATAAAGCTGAGGCTTACCAGGAGTAGGTAGGCTAGCTGATCCCCCGATAAAAAGACACTTCACCCACAAGTGTACACTCACTCACACAAGCACACAGGTGTATTGGTTGTGAATACACAGCACTCCGCACGTGACAGGGGCACTACCACCATTTAGCGGGGAATGGCTAGTCCCCTACACTGGGCCCTCAGCTCCTGAGAAAACGGAAGAGAAAATTAACAAAATAATCATATAATAAACAAACACAAAGAAACCAACAAAACACTCAGAGTTATAACACACAATATAAAATATGTTAGTGTGAAGTGCAGGGGAGAGAGCTCACGACGAATCACCATGCTAAGATCAACTTCACACAAACAAAACCAAAAAACATTTCTCTATCAGAACAAAATGACACTATTTCAAAAAAGATGATCTTGTTGGCTCACGATATACACATAAAGAGATAATGATCACACTTCTCTCTGTGAGTAACAAAACAGCACTTACACAAGAGTTGTAAATGTTAACATACCAAACAGTAAAATAAAACAGCAGTGTTGGAGTTCAGCCCTGCAGCTTCTATGCCAACAGACACATTTTGGTGAGCAGTTTATTTAATCTATAAATGAACAAACAATTACAAAAAGCTAAATACATTAAACCCACATAAGTTTGAATCACCATCGTATTTATAAACCAAAGGTGTTGGAGCTACAGCCATAATTACAGCCGTGAATACACAGGCGGTATACAGTATGGAACAGGCTGACTGGAGGAAGGCAGCAGTCGGCCAGCGGAGTTCAATACAAGCCTCACACAAACCAACGCTATCACATACAAAGGGAACTAACATTAGCACAGGGTACCAGAGCCAAGCGGTTAGCCTAACATCTAACATAAATAAACAACAACAACAACAACAACAACACATACCTTTGGAGCAGAAGCATCTGATACCGGAAAGGGGGAGGTCATTAGACCATGACGCATATATAGGCAGCACAAAGCCGGCTAGCCGCCCTAATATACCTCACGAAAGCATGCTGATAGGCTATAAAAACCCACCTAATACTGAGGGGTGTGATAAAATAAAACCGACAGATGCACTGTTTTTATACACAATGCATAATGCAAGTCACATTAAAGTTAATATACATTATGCATAAAAGGGGAAGTCACATTATACACAAATTACAAAACTAGGGGAATATTACAAGACAGAAGTCTTTCTCACTACATAGGGAAGATTTCACATCACACACAAACACCATCCCACAGTTGTCTCAAGATAAAGACTCCTTGCTCAGTTTTATTTCCTGTATACAGGATATAAGATTGGTCATATTGCCCACCCCTAATGCTTACAAAATGTCTTTAGCGGAAAGTTCGGTAATATTTGACCGCTCCCATTATAATCAATAAAACTGTTAAAACTGCAACTGCATGAATTGCGCAGCTCATTAATTACAATGGGAGCAATTAGGTCGCTTTAAGAGCTGACTAAACTAGCCAGCTAGACTCTACTTATCAAACTTACAGTTAATTTGCAAAATTGGTTTCATTGTGTTTGACAACTACCGGTAATCGTAAATGTTCAAGGAACAAAATTTTCACTTCCCCTAACCAACAAATATGTTGTGAAATTGTCTTTAATGTACATTTCTAATTTTTACGCAATTCATTGGTCAAAGCATTCCGATTCTGACAATAAAATATAGCTTTGATACCATGTTATCATTATTTGAAGACAAGGTTTGGGAGCTTAAATGCAAATGAATGCCTGGCCCACCAATGAGTACACCAGTGGGTCAGTCTGTAGCAGCAATAAAGCATTCCTATTATTGACAACATGGTGATAGGTTGCAGCAAAGTTGTACAAGACAGACCCGTTTTACTTTGGTTTGTTTGAATTTCATAGTTTCACTGTGAAATTGTCAGAAACAGTAAATTAGCTTGAAGGCAAAATCCTTCTCGGCATGCAGTTCATCTCAGCTGATCTCCCCCTTATCGATAGAAGAATGCAAGGCGTTTGTCTCCTGTGAAGTCTGATAAAGAATGCTTAATACATTATTCCTTTAACACACTGTCAGTTTAGTCTGAAACAGAGCATGGTTCGCATGAAAAGTTGGTAAAGTTACTTTGGACATGCGTTTTTGCATTTAACAAAGAGTCACTTCTATTCAGTTCCAAATTCCTATTGTATAACATTGGTCGATGATGTTATTCTGTCTGGATATTTAAGGTAACTTAGCAGATTGACCGGGGGAATTCTTTAAGACCCCCATGGGGCTGCATATTTATAACAAGCTGTTGCTTTATTATGTTTTATCTCATGTTTTATTACATAACGTCAGGTATGCATCTCTTAATCATCTTTGCGCTTTGGATGTTTTGCGTCGATTACTTCAAAATTGATTAATTATGTAAGTCAGAAACAGAATCAGAACTGACTTTATTGCCAAGTAAGTTTTCACATACAAGGAATTTGCTTTGGTGGTTGATGAACACAATAACAATAAACATAGTAAGATAAATAATAAACTATATTTAAGATACAATAAATAGAGAAAATGTAAACTGAATGGATTTAATTAAGTTGTGCAAACTATGTGCAGGGATGTGCAAAATATGTGCAGACTATGAACCATAGAATGTCATTTCACAGAAAAGTTCACAGTTTGAATATAATAAATCATAAAAAGTGCAATAGACATGATGGCATGGTCAATGGCATGATACATATTTATCTGACTAATAAATTAAGTTTGATTCTATTCTGACTTGTTCTGAAATTATTTTTAGTAGATTATGTGAAATCTGTCACGTTCCTGTTTGTCTGTCCTATGTTCTCTGTTTCTCTATTCACGTTTATGTCACGTTCCTGTTTGTCTGTCCTATGTTCTCTGTTTCTCTATTCACGTTTATGTCACGTTTCCTTGTTGTTCGCTCCGTGTTTTACGTTCACCCGTCACCGCTCCAATTCCATGTCACGTTTTCCTTGTTGCCCGCCCGTGTTTCACTCTCTATGTAAAAAAACTACAATTCCCACAATTCCTGGCCTCTCTCACTGCCTGCACTCTTCATTGTTCTCACCTGTGTCTCGTTTAGTCGTCATTGTGTTTGTGTATTTAACCCTGTTTGGTTCACCATTCCCCTGTCGGTCTTTGATGTATGTGGACGTCTGTTATCCATGCTCTTGGTCTTTGTTTTCTCCCGTGGAACCCTTGGTATGCTCTCCGTGTTTGGTTAACCCTTTGTATGCCCTCCGTGTTTTGTTTTACCATTTTTCCCCTCGTGGATGTTTTCTTTGTTCGTGTTTTGTTTTTGTGATTTAATAAAAGATTCCGCTGCAAGTAGATCCCTTGTCCCGTGCCTACCTTCACCGTCATTCATGACAAAATCCATGTTACCGTATATCTGCGATCAGAGTCCCAGCGTTTGATGGAGCATGATGGTCATCAACTGAGATCTTAGTTTTCTGACTTAACAGTTAACAGTAATAGGCTGTAAGGGCTAAACGAAAGTACTATTTTTGGGACAACGGAATGTTGATCGGCCCATCCAAATGCTATTAGTCACAACCTCTAGTAAAGTGTAATAGGATGGTTTGCTGGTTGGCCTTATTCCCATAGTATTAGTGGTTTACCTCTGTCTAGTGATAATATTATGTTCATTAAATGTATACATATATATAGAACTATGCAAAACTACTAGAAATAGACAAGCTGTGGTAATAAATCTCACAAAGATGAGAAGCAACACTTTATTTGACTTAGTACGTGCTGTAGTGTCATGTTAACTATAATATGTACTACAAGGCTCCAGGTTTGTTGAATCGCATTGCCCCCTGTTGATCTACAGTGAGGAAAATAAGTATTTGAACACCCTGCTATTTTGCAAGTTCTCCCACTTAGAAATCATGGTGTGGTCTGAAATTGTCATCGTAGGTGCATGTCCACTATAATCTAAAAAAAAAAAATCCAGAAATCACAATGTATGATTTTTTAACTATTTATTTGTATGATACAGCTGCAAATAAGTATTTGAACACCTGAGAAAATCAATGTTAATATTTGGTACAGTAGCCTTTGTTTGCAATTACAGAGGTCAAACGTTTCCTGTAGTTTTTCACCAGGTTTGCACACACTGCAGGAGGGATTTTGGCCCACTCCTCCACACAGATCTTCTCTAGATCAGTCAGGTTTCTGGGCTGTCAGCTGAGAAACACGGAGTTTGAGCTCCCTCCAAAGATTCTCTATTGGGTTTAGGTCTGGAGACTGGCTAGGCCACGCCAGAACCTTGATATGCTTCTTACAGAGCCACTCCTTGGTTATCCTGGCTGTGTGCTTCGGGTCATTGTCATGTTGGAAGACCCAGCCTCGACCCATCTTCAATGCTCTAACTGAGGGAAGGAGGTTGTTCCCCAAAATCTCGCAATACATGGCCCCGGTCATCCTCTCCTAAATACAGTGCAGTCAGCCCTGTCCCATGTGCAGAAAAACACCCCCAAAGCATGATGCTACCACCCCCATGCTTCACAGTAGGGATGGTGTTCTTGGGATGGTACTCATCATTCTTCTTCCTCCAAACACGGTTAGTGGAATTATGACCAAAAAGTTCTATTTTGGTCTCATCTGACCACATGACTTTCTCCCATGACTCCTCTGGATCATCCAAATGGTCATTGGCAAACTTAAGACGGGCCTTGACATGTGCTGGTTTAAGCAGGGGAACCTTCCGTGCCATGCATGATTTCAAACCATGACGTCTTAGTGTATTACCAACAGTAACCTTGGAAACGGTGGTCCCAGCTCTTTTCAGGTCATTGACCAGCTCCTACCGTGTAGTTCTGGGCTGATTTCTCACCTTTCTTAGGATCATTGAGACCCCACGAGGTGAGATCTTGCATGGAGCCCCAGTCCGAGGGAGATTGACAGTCATGTTTAGCTTCTTCCATTTTCTAATGATTGCTCCAACAGTGGACCTTTTTTCACCAAGCTGCTTGGCAATTTCCCCGTAGCCCTTTCCAGCCTTGTGGAGGTGTACAATTTTGTCTCTAGTGTCTTTGGACAGCTCTTTGGTCTTGGCCATGTTAGTAGTTGGATTCTTACTGATTGTATGGGGTGGACAGGTGTCTTTATGCAGCTAACGACCTCAAACAGGTGCATCTAATTTAGGATAATAAATGGAGTGGAGGTGGACATTTTAAAGGCAGACTAACAGGTCTTTGAGGGTCAGAATTCTAGCTGATAGACAGGTGTTCAAATACTTATTTGCAGCTGTATCATACAAATAAATAGTTAAAAAATCATACATTGTGATTTCTGGATTTTTTTTTTTAGATTATGTCTCTCACAGTGGACATGCACCTACGATGACAATTTCAGACCCCTCCATGATTTCCAAGTGGGAGAACTTGCAAAATAGCAGGGTGTTCAAATACTTATTTTCCTCACTGTATATAAAGGCAGCAGTTTTTGTATACATTTATCCATAGTTCACTACACTCTATGCTGTCTCACAGAGCAGAAATACATGGTACGATCATCTGACTCTACTTTGCTCACAGTCAGAGATCCACTTTCTGGAATTGTTTTATTGGCAAAGAATTTGTTTGGGTCAGAAACTCCATGGTCTAGATTGGTGTAAGTGGTTGTGAATACTGTAATTGTCATTTGTCCTTGTCTTTGTCAATACCAGTACATCTGCTTGTATGTAGAATCCTTTCTGTGCATACATTTCATCTGAACAGAACTCAGATGCCATGACAAAGCTTGGTATTTGTAAAACATCACTGGCACCTGCAAAAGACAATATACAGCAGAGTGGAAAATAAAATGTTTCTTTAACAATTGTAAGACATTATATTAGTTCAGTGTCATGGAGATCATTTTAATAAGTTGGTCCCAATGCAGAGACATGATCAACAGAATAATGCTCCACATGTTACTGTACATTGTAGCAGGATGGGCTAAACCATAATCTTGCATGATGATTTAAATTTTAGCTGGTAATACAGGATGTGACATCATTATTATGGTAGAGATTACATAAGTATTATGTATAATTACATACTCTGCAAAATTCAGGATTTAAGAATTTAATTAATGAATTGGAATGATAGGATAGGAATTTACTGAAGTGCATTTCAAAGAAATTCAAATGAAATTTTTTTTTTCCACCTGGGTCAATAAATAAAAGTTGATTTATTCAATAAAATTACATTTATAGGGAAATTTTCTGTAAACACAAATGTTTTTATTTGTGGCATTTTAATCTCATTTAATGTTTCTGGAAATATATATGTCATTTACTAAAACATGTTTTTAAATAATTCATAATTACTACTCCCTTAAATTCAAATTTGAATTACAGTTCTTCCTCTGGTTTGCCACCTCAGTTCAAATTCAGGGATTGAATTGGAACTTAAAAGGAACCCTTAATTCATAAGGGTATGAATTTTTAAATAAGCTTAAACTGTAAGCATGTTAGACCTATTGTGTTAATTGTTGGCACTGAATCAAAGCCTGCAGGTGTGGAGAGGTAGATAATTTGTTATTCACTGAAACAAGCCTGTTAAAAAGGTTTTTGTATTACACATAGTTGATTCTGAGCATTGTGTAGTATGCTGCACAGAAATACACTGCACTGTCATTCAGTGTGAGAGTGCTGATAGTCAGAGTGCCGTTTTTCTTTGCATCTCCCTCCAATTTGATCTTGTTTTTAAATGCAGGCTCGTTATTCTCTTTCAAATAAAGGTAACCCATCAACTGTAATCCCATGGTGTCTTGACTTTTTTTGTACCAGAGGATTTGATCATAGTTCTGTATACTGTGCTCACATATGATCACAGCAGATTCATTTTGGTTCTTTATGTGGTCTCTAGGTGTCTGGAGAACATTTTTAGTGTGACCCGCTGCTGTGGAGATTAAATCAGATATGTGTTGTAATGTTGAAATAGGTATAGTTTATGGAAGATGGAAAAATTAAACCACAGTTAATATCACGGTTTGCACAATAGCCTATTGTTTTGTTATTACCTGTAAGCCAAATTAGATATACAGAGATGCTAAGTAGAGTGTTCTCCATGTTGTCCTTTGTGCAAATTGTGTCTACTATTAATTAAATGCACAAGAAGGAGGAGTCAACTTCCAATTTAGATTCTTTCCTGAAAGATCAGCCTTTGATTCGTTGGCTCAGATGTGGCCTCTGTAAAAATTCTGCCATTTAGTTTTAAAGTATAGAATAAGTTCTGTCTAAATACAGAATGAGAATATTGAGACTGCATTGGCTTTCTCCAGATCACTGGGGAACAAAATAGCCAATTACTTATTATTTATTAGAAATATCTAATTAAATATGTTCAAAACATTTTTTGGACATGCTCCATATTTCCAAAATCTGCCCCAAAATACCTTTGTACCGTTAAATAAATAGTCCACCCAAAAATTAAAATGCTGTCTTAATTGACTTACCCTCATGTTGTTCCAAAATGCTATGACTTTCTTTCTTATGCAGAATCCAAAAGGAATGCTATAATGAATATCACGGCCTATCTTTTCAATACAATCACAGCGGATAGTGCCTCATTTTAAGGCTTAAAATAGGACCTCAAAGAACACTAACATCACAAAGTGGTGAAACAGCTCTAAACAACGCAAGTTCTCGCGTGAACATGGAAGCCACTGTGCATGAGATTTTCTCATATCGCTCATAAATGTGCTATAGACGATAGCTTTTCACTGAACAATTACTTATTAAATTATGGGTGATTTTTACTGAACCCTATTGTATCCTCAGGAACACTTGGAGTATGATGCACATGATTATGATTTTGGGCCCATTTTAAGCTATCATAAGATATGTGTCATACAGGTTTGGAGTGACAAGTTTATTGTTTTAAGCAAAATTTCAGGCAAAACAGCTGTACAATTTAGACATTCAATATGCAGAGTAAGGCTAAACATTATTTGAACCACATTGCCCCTGTTGATCAATGTTGTACTCTCATTTTAAGAAACTTTTTGTACAACTCTTGCCAGAGTTTGATACATTGTGTGCTCACTCACTGAACAGAAGTAGATGGCACTATCACTTGGCTTCAAATCCATCACAGTAAAAGATCCACTCTCAGGGACTTTTTTAGTGGCCAAGAATTTATTTGGAGCAGAATTTTCATATTCTGGATCGGCATAAGTAGTTGTGAATGCTACGAGTGTCATAGGCTGCCCTTGTAGCTGCTGGTACCAGTACATCAGTCTGTAGGTTGAACCCTTAGAGTGTGTGCAGTTGATTTGGGCAGAATTCCCCTTTAGTTCATAAAGAATGCTAGGTGTTTGCAAAACATCACTCCCACCTTCAATACCTATTGGGAAAAATAAAACCAGATTAATAAGCAAAGAGTTTAAAAAAAAAGTGAATAATGGACACAATTTCAGACATTTAGATACCTTGCCACAAATGCAGTGATATAAGTAATGGTATAATGGTTTTGAGCATGATGAGTCCTGTTGAAAGTGTAGACTGAGTTGTATGTCTCCTGAGATGATTGAAACATAAAGCTGTTATACAGGATGTGACATCAAAAGGATAATCAAAATGAATGTCTACCACATCACTCACTTCTACCAAGACTAGAAAACCATTACTGATTACACAGAACAAAACTGCCGACATTACCAATGTCCTAATGAAAAGTTAATTTTAAACGAATGTTCCAGGTTGTCTTTAAACCCGCCAAAAATGTACCCTATTTACTTCCATTGTAAGTGCCTCACTGTAACCTTGAGAAAAGGAGGGACAATCATGGGCAAGCTAGGGGAAGGATATTGTTTCAGTAAAGCCCAGAATGTTTTATCATTTGGTTATTATCTTGTTTTTATCTGCTCCAGTATTAGATTTAGATAATGATTAACACCTTTATCCAATAGCATTAAGCTTGGGGAGAGCAGTATATAAGGGACCATGCCAGTGGCAAGAGGAGAGAGAGCTACCTATCTAAAGCAGACTGTACAAAGCTAATGAGTGTGACGCTGAAAAGCGATTTAGTTTTTTATTAAAAGTCTTACCTTTGAGTTAATGTATCCAGTCCCGGTGTTCTCCTTTCCCTCTCTACCTGAAGTCTTAACAATGTGCTATCGTAATTATCCTAGTAAAAAAAAGTATTTTGCACACGTTCAAGTGTTTTGTTGTTGGAGAGATAACGTGGACAACTCCAGTTACATTGTTGTATATTTCTTGGGGAACTCTTATTTTGACAGTGACACAGAAAGCGTTCTCTTCTCTGTCATGCAGAAAGTTTACATCTTCTCCCAACTCAGAAACTTTGGTATCAGATAAACGCCCAGAGAGTGTTTGATTTCTCCCTCTGTTGTGACTGCTTTGATCAGCAGTTATGCTAAAGCTGTTAGTTTAACTCTATTTCTCAGCTATAGTATAGTAGTAATCCAAGCAATCATTGAGTGAAAGACAATGCTGGATGACTTCAAATAAACTTGCACACATATCATTTCCACTCACTCATTTGTCGCCACCTGCTGGCACAAATCTGTAATCTCACAGGGATGAATGAAAATTCACACATCTAGCTGCTCTTATACATCTATACTACTCTTACACATTAGTTTGGAATGTTGATGATCTGAGCTATCAGCACTCTTGGAATACCTCTCGTCTAATCATATAAGCGTAACACGCTGTTACGTATTCAGAATAAAAAAATGAAGGACTGTATGCAGCCCTTGTTATGTTCTCAAGCACCTGTATTCAGAATACAGATACTTCATAACTTTTTGTTAGAATACTTTTAAAATACTTCTCTCATAATGACCACAAATCATGGCAGAAAGTTAAAAAAAAGTTTTGTCTTAACAATCAGTGCATTGTCTGTGTACCAGAATCAACATGGCCAGCCAAATATTACATAAGATAATATTACATAAGAGCGCATGATACATTGATTTTCAAGAATGTAATTGCCGTGTAAATACATTTAGTTGTTTGGCAAACATTGCATTTTTCTTTCAATTTTATTCGTAACTTCAAGAAATTAATAAACAGCATGGAATTCAACGTAATCCTTGTGGACAATGGATTTAAAAACAAAGGAAGAGTCTAAATCACTCAGCAGACCCAAGAAGTGACCAAATGGACAATTTGTTTAAGGATGGTCATAACAACATCTAATACTAAGTAATTCACAAAACATTTTAATTGACAATTAAAAACAAAAGAAGAGTAAAACAATTAAAAGCACTCAAAAGTGTCAGTAATAAAAGAGATATAAAAAGGCCTAAAGCAAGCCCGGTTAAACTTATTCAAATACCTCATTAAAGTCACAAAACATCACTGTGTTGTGTGTTTAATTTCTTCAAGTGGCATTCAGTTCATCTAGAAAATATGGTTAATTTGCACTCTGTATCAAAGTTTGAGTTAAAATGTCTTAATCTTTATGTCTTAAGCGTTTTAGCTACAATACCAAAGCTATTCACAATAGACATTTGGGTCTTGGAGGTACATGCTGCATTTTTCTTATAAGTTGGAAAGTGGATGAAATAAACTATCATCTGTTTGCCTTCTGCCTTCTATAAATCAGCGATAAACATCAGCTTCCAACTCCACATACAATTTAAAGAAACATCTCAATTTATTTTTAAATGTGAGTTAATAATAATCAGAACTGTTTATCCTTTGTTATATGCTAAAATGAGAACTTTCCTGACCCATGACTAATTAAAAAACAAATTTTATATACAGTATAGAATATATATATATATATATATATATATATATATATATATATATATATATATATATATATATATATATATATATATAGTATCTCACAAAAGTGAGTACACCCCTCACATATTTGTAAATATTTGATTATATATTTTAATGTGACAACACTGAAGAACTGACACTTTGCTACAATGTAATGTAGTGAGTGTACAGCTTGTATAACAGTGTAAATTTGCTGTCCCCTCAAAATAACTCAACACACAGCCATTAATGTCTAAACCGCTGGCAAAAAAAGTGAGTACACCCCTTAGTGCAAATGTGCAAATTGGGCCCAAAGTGTCAATATTTTGTGTGGCCACCATTATTTTGCAGCACTGCTTTAACCCTCTTGGGCATGGAGTTCACCAGAGCTTCACAGGTTGCCACTGGAGTCCTCTTCCACACCTCCATTACGACATCACGGAGTTGGTCGATGTTAGAGACCTTGTGCTCCTCCACCTTCCGTTTGAGGATGCCCCACATATGCTCAGTAGGGTTAGGTCTGGAGACATGCTTGGCCAGTCCATCACCTTCACCCTCAGCTTCTTTAGCAAGGCAGTGGTCGTCTTGGAGGTGTGTTTGGGGTCGTTATCATTCTGGAATACTGCCCTGCGGCACAGTCTCTGAATGGAGGGGATCATGCTATGCTTCAGTATGTCACAGTACATGTTGGCATTCATGGTTCCCTCAATGAACTGTAGCTCCCCAGTGCCGGCAGCACTTATGCAGCCCCAGACATGACACTTCCACCACCATGCTTGACTGTAGGCAAGACACACTTGTCTTTGTACTCCTCACTTGTTTTCCGCCACACACGCTTGACACCATCTGAACCAAATAAGTTTATCTTGGTCTCATCAGACCACAGGACATGGTTCCAGTAATCCATGTCCTTAGTCTGCTTGTCTTCAGCAAACTGTTTGTGGGCTTTCTTGTGCATCATCTTTAGAAGAGTCTTCCTTCTGGGACGACAGCCATGCAGACCAATTTGATGCAGTGTGTGGCGTATGATCTGAGCACTGACAGGCTGACCCCCACCCCTTCAACCTCTGCAGTAATGCTGGCAGCACTCATACATCTATTTCCCAAAGACAACCTCTGGATATGACACTGAGCACGTGCTCTCAACTTCTTTGGTCGACCATGGCGAGGCCTGTTCTGAGTGGAACCTGTCCTGTTAAACCGCTGTATGGTCTTGGCCACCATGCCAAGGCATCAGCAACAGAGAGCATGTGGATAACAGCAATCGTAAAAGAGGACGAAGAATGCTGTTCTACAAACATTGGAAATTAAATTTTCAAAGGACAGATTGGTAAAAAATATAACACCTAAGTCTTCATTGTAGAAGACAATGTACATCCATCGAGAGTCAAATTGCATTTTAGCTGCTTATTTTTAGATGTTTTTGGTCCAACAATTATTACCTCTGTTTTGTCAGAATTGAGCAGAAGGATATTTCTGGCTATCCAATCTTTTGATTTCATTAATACAATCAGCTAATTTAGAGAATTGTGAAATTTCATCAGGTTTCGAAGAAATATAATGTTGTGTATCATCAGCATAACAATAGAAATTTATTCCACAATTCCTGATAATATCTCCAATGGGAAGCATATATAAGGAGAAAAGTAGAGGCCCTAAAACTGATCACTGTGGCACTCCATGCTTAACTTTTGTTTGATTTGATAATTCATCATTTACACAGACAAAGTGGTAGCGGTCAGCTAAACAGGGCCTAAACCAAGCTAATGCAAGTCCACAAATGCCAACATAATGCTCAAGCCTATTCAAGTGAATATCATAATCTATGGTGTTGAAGGCAGCACTAAGATCTAAAAGCACTAGAAGAGAAATGATGCTGCGATCAGATGATAAGAGCAAGTAATTTGTAACTCTGATAAGTGCAGTCTAATGTACTGTGATGGGGCCTAAATCATGAATGAAATTGATCATATATACTATTTCTCTGTAGAAATGAGCATAGTTGGGAGGACACTACCTTTTCCAGTATTTCAACATAAACGGGAGATTTGAAATCGGTTTATAATTAGACAATTCACCGAGATCAAGCTGTGACTTCTTGATACACTGCAAAAAATGAAAAATCTGAAAAATGGGGTAAGCAAAATAAACTTAATTTAAAGAGAAAACAAGTTTATTTTGCTTACCCCATTGGCAGATTTCTTTTTCTTGTTTTGAGTATAAAGTTCACTAAATTTATGTAACGGGGCCTTTAGCCCGTCATGTAGGGGAATATGGATTATGGCTGCTCTGGAAGTTTGGACAACGAAAGGATCTTGGTCCCCGCTCCCCAAACGTTTTTAGCCTCGTTACACGCTAATGTGTGTATGTGGTTTCTTACTTTATTGTTTGGAAAATCTAAAGATCGACAAGGGTAGGCTTCAGGTATAATAATGTCACGCGGTGGCTTCCTGAAGAAAAATTGCATATATTAAAACACAGTGTGTTATGCTCCTCCCTCCCCAGATCTAATAAAGTAAGAGAGACTACCCCCACTCCCTAGCAGCTCTCAATGAAAATGTACATAAGCACAAAAACAATTAAAACAATTTATTTTTCTTGTGATTGGTTATGTCTTTTTTGTCTAAAGAATGAATAAAATAAAACAGAATAAATTCACAGTCTTTGAGTTGTCTTTCTTTCTGAATTCACACCAACTTTTCAACACTGAAGTTGTAAAAACTCTTCTCTTGTGATATAACAAATCCCTTATGGAACCTCAAAATGAAATAATTTTCAATGTGTCAATTTGTATACCAACAAATTATCACCTTTCTCAAAAGATCACCTTCACACAATCACAGTTGAAACCAACAAACATAAACATACCATCAAATTTCACCCTTGAATAAACACTTTTAAATGTTCACTCACAGTTCACAGTTTATCAGTTCAGTCACTGGAAAATCAGGAAAATACCAGTTTGCGGAACGATGAATTCAAGTGTGTTGTCTGGACGTGGGGTGCGTTGCAACAACTGAAGATCCCGTATTGAAGTGTGCAAGTTCAAGTTTGCACTCGACTTGGTATCAACCGTTTCACAAATGAACTGTCTCAAAAATAAAATCAACTTGAAGGTGAATCAAACTGAGATGTCACTTGAATGGCAGGGTAATAACAATCTTCACTCTGGAATCAGCGAAAAGATTATATCTCTTCATTAAGTGCGTACTGCGTACTAACTGCTTCAGCGAGCTCACTTTCACATGCTCTGACTCGTGCGGGAAACTCAATTACACATGAACCGTCTCGTTTAGTCACTAACTCGACGATACTTATCTATCAAAACACGAGAAGTGCATAAAACTGCAAAAAAAAAAAAAACGTGTAACAAGTCTCTGAATGACAAAAATCAAACAGAGTTTGCACTTAAAACTTACTCACAGCTTCCGCGGTCTTCACAATGTGTCACCGCGACATTCTCACAGTAAACGCATACCACTGGAACAAAACTGTCTTCTACAAAATCAAACGTAGGTCACTGCTCACACTTTCACTTAGTGCTGTCTGCGGTTGCTCTTTACTCTACTTAAGCCTCGATAATCTTTAATTGAAACGACTTAATCGAACGAGCTTCTCAATCGCGACACTGCACTCTCTTCTGCGTCAGTCACACACTCATCATAACCCGCGCTTCTTCGTCTCTCTACGCTGCACTCACAGCACGCGCAAAAAGTAGACCACTCACCAAAATAAAAGTACCCCCCGTTACATTCCCCCCTTTTAAACCCTGCCACTTCATTGACATCTCTGGCAGATTCATCTCTGAAACACAAAACAACATGTTAGAAAAACATGACATATAGTTTCATAGGCTTCTCAAAATTATAGAAGACTCTGAATGCTTATGTTACAATATAGTCACTTCTTAACTTCACAGGTAAAACACCCTTGTTCTGCCTCTGAGAACGTCTAAGCTCAGGAATATTTTCTCTTTCAGCTTCTGAGATATCAGCATCATCTGAGTCATCTTGTACCCTCAACCCTGATTCAGCTAACACATTCTGATTCTCATCACTGTCATTCTGCTCTACTTGCTGTGACTCCCCTTGACCCACTCTTGTGTGTGCATAGTAAGTAGAGTGTTGTTGAATTTCAGGAAAGCATACAAGATCTGACATGTCTGTATCTGTCTCCGTTTTGTCTCTCACACTACGCTGGCGTGTACGCAGTGTTGTGGACGAGGGGAACGAGCAGTGCCTAAGCTGATCTCGGTTTACAACCTTTGTAGGACCCCCCTTTTCTGGCTTGATTGTAAACACAGGTATATCTGCATAGTTTTGTTTCAACACTAGGTATGGTGTGTCTTCCCATTTATCCTGAATTTTGTTTCTGCCCCTGTGCCTGTGATTACGCAGAAGCACCCGATCTCCAGGCCTCACAAGAGCTCCAAATGACTTGCGGTCATAGATCCTCTTTCTCTTTCTGGAAGCCTCTTGAGATGCTGCGTTTGCAATCTCCACTGCTGTTTTCAGCCTCGCATGATGACCTTTCACCCAATCATCCAGGTTATCAACTTCATCTTCTTCTAGATCCTTTTCTCCAAGGACATCCATTGGTAAACGTGCATCTCTTCCGAACATTAGGTAGAATGGGGAATAACCAGTGGATGAATGCACATTGCTGTTGTAAGCCATTACCAGCTCTGGCAGGTGAGTCTTCCAATCTCTCTTTTTCTCTGGTGGCAAGGTTCTTAACAAGTCATGCATGGTCCGGTTGAATCTCTCACACTGAGAGTTCCCCTGCGGATGGTATGGGGTGGTACGGCTTTTTCCTATGCCATAGACTTTGCAAAGCTCCTTGATCACGTTAGCTTCAAAACACCTCCCCTGGTCCGAGTGCAGACGAGCTGGACAGCCGTAATAACCAAACCAGTGCTTAAGCAACGCTTTCGCTGTTGTGTTTGCGGTCTGATTCTTCATAGGAACAGCAACTGTGAATCTGGTGAACATATCCGTGAGCACAAGCACGTTTTCGTACCCTCCAGAAGATTGTTCAAGCTGCGTATAATCCATGGCTAGGACCTCTAATGGAGCTGAAACATTACTGCAGGTCATAGGAGCTCGAAGTCTGGGAAAAACATCTTTGGCTAGTGTACATCTCTTGCACTGCTTGATCCAGCATGGAACATCTGCCGACATTGTAGGCCAGTAATAATTTCTCCTCATTCGAGTTACTGTACTTCTCTCTCCAAAATGACCTCCGTGTTCATGTTGTCCCTCATACACTTCACGCTGTAGAGGCTCAGGAACAACCATCTGCCATATTTCCTCTCCATCCCTTGGATCCAAGATGCGTCTGAACAGTACTCCTTGACGCAGCTTCAGACGGTCAAATTCTTTGGCAAGCTTCTTCAGTTTCGGCTCCATATCACTGTGATCCATTCTACTTGGTCTCTTGTTCTCAGATAATGCTTTATAAACGGGGCTGATCACAGGATCATTCCTCTGTTGCTTTCTTATCTCACTCCAACTATACCCATTGATTTCTCCTCTTATTGATGCCTGCACCACAGCTTTACCATCAGGTTGCTCTTGGTCGATTCTTTTTCCTAGCCATAAGCATGCTCTCACTTCATCAGCTCCTAGCCGAATAAAGTCCTTCCCATCATCATCCTTCTCTGGTTCCTCCTGAGAGGGAATCCTTGACAGGGCATCGGCATTCGTGTTGTGTCGACCAGGTTTGTAGCACACTTCAAAGTCGTACTCGGCCAATTGCGCTACCCAGCGCTGCTCAAGATTAGCTGAACAGAGGTACCTCAGTGGGTTGTGATCAGTAATCACCGTAAACTTTGAATACATAAGGTACTCCTTAAACTTTTCAGTGATCGCCCACTTTAATGCAAGCAGCTCCAACTTGAAAGCACTATAGTTTTTGTCATTCTTTTCCGAACCTCTCAATCCTCTGCTGGCGTATGCCACAACACGCTCAATCCCTTCCCGTTTCTGGCTGAGGACTGCTCCCAGTCCATGAAGACTTCCATCTGTGGTAAGTATAAAGGGTTCACTGAAGTCGGGATAAGCCAGAACGGGTGGTGACGTCAAACATCCTTTCAACTCATCCAATGCGGACTGACATTCTTGGCTCCAAGTAAACGTTACTGGATTCTTGCTTGTCTTTCCTCCAGTTACCAGTGCATGCAGTGGTTTGGCAATTTGAGCAAACCTTGGGACAAATCTTCGGTAATAGCTCATAAACCCAAGCACTTGCCTGACCTCTCTCACATTTTTAGGAACTGGCCACAGATCCAGGGCTTTAACTTTCTCATCATTCACTTTTATGCCCTCTGCAGAGATCTGGTGTCCTAAAAACTTTACTTCGGGCTTCAGAAGAAAGCACTTGCTTGGCTTTAACTTCAGACCATATTGTTTTAGCCGGTTGAAGACAAGTTCTAACCTCTCACAGTGGCTTTCAAAATCTCTGGAGAAGATAATGACATCGTCTAGATAGACAAGAAGAACGTCAAAGGCCAAGTCACCAAGCACCACACCCATAAGGCGCTGAAAGGTGGCCGGAGCATTGCACAGCCCGAACGGCATCCTGGTCCACTCAAACAGCCCAAAGGGAGTGGTAACGGCTGTCTTCTCCTGATCCGTTTTACTCACAGCCACCTGGAAATACCCAGCAGTCAAATCCAGTGTAGAGAACAGCTTGGCGTTGCCCAACGCATCCAAGGACTCATCCACTCGTGGGAGCGGGTATGCATCCTTATACGTTACTTCGTTGAGTTTTCGATAATCACAGCAGAAGCGCACACTGCCATCCTTCTTCATGACAATAACTGCGGGTGATGCCCAGGGGCTACTGCTTTCTTTAAGGACTCCCTGGGACACCAGACCCTGGACATGCCTTTTGACCTCTTGAAATATCTGTGGCGGTACTCTACGATGGCGCTGCTTTATTGGTGGCGCTTCACCTGTTGGAATATTGTGCACCACAGCCGTGGTGTAGCCATAGTCTTGGTCATCCTTAGAGAAAACATCTCTGTGCTTTGATAGCAACTCGATGAGCCTTTCACATTGTCCTGGTGTGAGTCCTTCATAATTCACTTCAATAGGAACTGGTAGCGGCGTGAGTGAGTTTGTATCCACTTGAACTTTGTCTTGTACCAACTCTTTGACATGGAGCACTCCATCATCTTCCTCAAATTCAAGCACGTCCTTTGTGATTACTTCCTTTGGCTTATAGACAGAAGCAACTCTGAATCTGGGAACAAGTCTAACGGCTTTTCCACTCAAGTTCACTACACGCACAGGAACCTTTCCATCCTCTGTTTTAGCAAGAACATGAGCCACTAAAAGTCCATTTGGCAAATTTACTCCAGCGACTGGCGCAACCAGCACCTGACTGTTCACCCTAGGCGACACTCCACAGCGGCCTTCCAGCACCTTCTCACAGCGGGGAGGAATAGTGACAGCCTGTTTTCCAGCAATCTTGACATATCCAATCCTTCCATCAGGTCCTAAATGTCCAGCTTCTTTCTCTACTTTAGCAAGCACTCTCCGGACCAGAGCCTCATCTCGCCTGTTATACTTATCCATCTTCTCCATCCCCTCAGCTGAGATAAACAAAGACTGAACTTCACTGAGTACATTCATCCCGATGATTCCAGACACCCCTTTCATTTCTTTCACATCAGGGCTTGTGTCAGTCAGAACGAATATGCACCTTCCAGGAAATACTTTCCCCAGGCATTCTACATCCGCCTGCAAGCATCCCAAGACAGGAATGTCCAATCCATTGGCCGCTGTAAGCTTAACCCAGCACGCATAGGATAACTTCAACTTCTGCTCCCCAAAGTGCTGTCGGAAGTGTGACTCGGATATAGTGGATACCTCTGACCCTGTATCCAAGAGGCACTTGGTTTTTACACCTGCTATCTTCACCTCGATAGCCAAGCAATCCCCAAAAGCACTGTCTTTCAGTTTTTCAGCAGTCTCATCGGCCAACCATTCCGCTGTGTGGCATCTAATCAATGATGGTCCTGGGCCTCTCTGCACTGCACCTCCAGTGGCTGTCTCAGGAGCCTCAACTGACTCCACCGTATGCTGTGATGGAACTGGTCCCCTTCTTAACTTGCCACCTTGCGGACAATAACGACTGGTATGCCCGGGTTCACCACATGAATAACAAATATAACGTACTTCACTGTCTCTTAAGGGTTGACTCTTTGGACGGCTTTGCTGTGGTTTATTTCCCTCTGTCCTGTAGACGGCTTGATATAGTTCCTCTTGACGAGCAGCTATTTTCTGAATCGCCTCATGCAATTTCTCTAAAGACAGAGTGGAGGGAACATCCTGTGCTGCAGCAGCATTCACTACTCCTCTGGCACGAGTACTGGGCCTGGCATTACTAGAAGGCTGTGCTTCCTCCTCTTCTGACCAGGTAATTGCCGCTTGCATCACCTCCACGAAACTCAATTCTTGCTCTGCCTTGATTCTGCGCTTTATCTCGCGACGCAAGAAGTCATCTCTTAGGCCTAACACCAGTTGCTCCTTCAGGACATTTTCAGCATCTGCTACTCTAGCTGGCTCTCGGCGCTGAACACGACTCAGTCTTTCCCGAAGGTCATATGCATAGGAGCGTATTGTTTCTCCTTCATGCTGAGCACGGTCATAGAATCCTTTCAGCCTGGTACCAATGGGCACTTTATCCCCATAAGTGTCAAGGAGAATAGTGAAGATGTTATCAATAGACTCCTCTTTCCCATCCATCATGAACTTCACTGTGGCTTTGGCCTCATCTTTTAGGTGTTGTTTCACCAGCTCTACCCGATCCTCAGTGGGCACTCTCATGACTTGAAATGCAGACTTCATCGATGCTACCCATTCTTCAACACTCAGCTCTCCAGGTTTTGCCATGCAACCAGTGAAATCAGGGAGCTTCCGGCCTCGAGGGATATAAATGGCAGCTGGGGTCGTTTGTGCGGAGGTTTGGCTCTCAATTACCACCTTTGCTAAGGATAGGGCTTCTCGCTGCTCTGCCCTGGCTTGATCAAGTGCCCCTGCCTGCTCAGCAAACCTCCTCTGCATCTCCGCCATCTCTCTTTTTAGTTCCTCCAGCTCAGACATCTTCTTGCTTTACAAGACTACTTATGGGCCTGGAGACGTGTGACTACTTAAATGTGCCTAATCCTATCCTGTTCGTGACGCCACTTTTGTAACGGGGCCTTTAGCCCGTCATGTAGGGGAATGTGGATTATGGCTGCTCTGGAAGTTTGGACAACGAAAGGATCTTGGTCCCCGCTCCCCAAACGTTTTTAGCCTCGTTACACGCTAATGTGTGTATGTGGTTTCTTACTTTATTGTTTGGAAAATCTAAAGATCGACAAGGGTAGGCTTCAGGTATAATAATGTCACGCGGTGGCTTCCTGAAGAAAAATTGCATATATTAAAACACAGTGTGTTATGCTCCTCCCTCCCCAGATCTAATAAAGTAAGTGAGACTACCCCCACTCCCTAGCAGCTCTCAATGAAAATGTACATAAGCACAAAAACAATTAAAACAATTTATTTTTCTTGTGATTGGTTATGTCTTTTTTGTCTAAAGAATGAATAAAATAAAACAGAATAAATTCACAGTCTTTGAGTTGTCTTTCTTTCTGAATTCACACCAACTTTTCAACACTTAAGTTGTAAAAACTCTTCTCTTGTGATATAACAAATCCCTTATGGAACTTCAAAATGAAATAATTTTCAATGTGTCAATTTGTATACCAACAAATTATCACCTTTCTCAAAAGATCACCTTCACACAATCACAGTTGAAACCAACAAACATAAACATACCATCAAATTTCACCCTTGAATAAACACTTTTAAATGTTCACTCACAGTTCACAGTTTATCAGTTCAGTCACTGGAAAATCAGGAAAATACCAGTTCGCGGAACGATGAATTCGAGTGCGTTGTCTGGACGTGGGGTGCGTTGCAACAACTGAAGATCCCGTATTGAAGTGTGCAAGTTCAAGTTTGCACTCGACTTGGTATCAACCGTTTCACAAATGAACTGTCTCAAAAATAAAATCAACTTGAAGGTGAATCAAACTGAGATGTCACTTGAATGGCAGGGTAATAACAATCTTCACTCTGGAATCAGCGAAAAGATTATATCTCTTCATTAAGTGCGTACTGCGTACTAACTGCTTCAGCGAGCTCACTTTCACGTGCTCTGACTAGTGCGGGAAACTCAATTACACATGAACCGTCTCGTTTAGTCACTAACTCGACGATACTTATCTATCAAAACACGAGAAGTGCATAAAACTGCAAAAAAAAAAACGTGTAACAAGTCTCTGAATGACAAAAATCAAACGGAGTTTGCACTTAAAACGTACTCACAGCTTCCGTGGTCTTCACAATGTGTCACCGCGACATTCTCACAGTAAACGCATACCACTGGAACAAAACTGTCTTCTACAAAATCAAACGTAGGTCACTGCTCACACTTTCACTTAGTGCTGTCTGCGGTTGCTCTTTACTCTACTTAAGCCTCGATAATCTTTAATTGAAACGACTTATCGAACGAGCTTCTCAATCGCGACACTGCACTCTCTTCTGCGTCAGTCACACACTTATCATAACCCGCGCTTCTTCGTCTCTCTACGCTGCACTCACAGCACGCGCAAAAAGTAGACCACTCACCAAAATAAAAGTACCCCCGTTACATTTAGTCAGATAAATCTTAAAACAAGACTTAATATCTTATCCCATTTTGCTTGACAAGTAAATACATCATGTTTTAAGAAAGTTTAGATAATTTGACAGGAAAAATACTTGTCAAGAAAATCATTTTTTGCAGTGCATAAGCTGTTTGATAACTGCCATTTTAAAGTGATATGTCCTAAGGATAGCGAGGAGTTAATAATATTAAGAAGAGGTTCTGAGATTACATGGAATATCTCTTTAAGAGCTTAGTTGGTATTGGATCTAACATATATGTTTTGGCTTTTGATGTTTCAATACATTTTGTTTAGCTCTTTATGAACTATGACAGCGAAGTATTGAAGTTGCTCATGAGGAATATTATGATACACTGTTTTCAGACGATTGAATAATTCCACTTTTATTTCTGATGATTTCAATTTTATCATTAAAGAAGTTCATGAAGTCATTACTATTGTGCTACGTCGATAGTACGATTGTTTAGTCGAGGCTTTATTCCTAACCAATTTAGCCACAGTACTGAATAAACACCTAGGATTGTATTGGTTATTTTCTATGAGTTTGCTAATCTGTTACCTGGCAGATTTTAGTGACTGTCTGTAGCTACTAGTGTTGTCAAACGTACCGGTACTTTGGTACCAAGTCGGTACTAAAATAAAAAGGTGTAACGATACCAGTGATTCTACAGTACCGGTAGTACAGAGCACCGATTTAATCATGTACACCGCATACTGACACACGACTGCTTTTATATGCTCACATGTTTATTTGAGTGTGTCCTCTGTTACTCCTTTTACACTGAAATGCACAACTAATCAAATTAAAATCTTGATATGTCCTAGTGTGATTATTAAACTGTGAAATGCTGCAATCTTAGTCTGTATGAGCTGCATGAGGTTTAAATTAATGTGTGAAGCAGACCACTCAAACACTAGACACTCTATGAGAGATGCCAGAGAAAGAGCACTAATCCACTCTGAAGTGTTATTTTTATATAATTTATATAATTAAATCACTGCAATTGCGCTTTAATGATCACACTGAGCCATGTAGTGAACTGTTTATTCAGAGACATTAAATTTCAGTCAAAAATACACGTCAAAATAAAAGCATGATTCATAAAAATTTTCCTAAACGCTAAACGCCTGAAATTGAAGAAATTAAAACAGAAATATATTATAACTGTATAGTAAAATGTAATCATCACTATAGAAATAATAATAACGATTATAATAATAATAATGAATAATGATTGATATAAAAATACAAATTAAGCAATATATCATAAGCAAGAGTGCTTTGTACTGTATAAATATTTGTTAAAAAAAATGTATGGTATGTTGACAAGTAACTGTTTTAACTATTTTTTTATTTGTTAAAAGTTTAACAAATTTTAAGGAAAATTGTTTGATTAGACACCATTTTGATGATGAAATTAAATTAAACTTTAAAGATTTTGTATTTGTATCTGTCATATTAAGCATTATTAGTTCAAAAACACTTAAACTTATAAACTTATATATAAAGACTTAAACTTACTTATATTACTGTCCTCTGAGTAACACCAAAAACTTCACTGTAAATTGCAGCAACACCTCCTCCTTGACTGGCCTTGCGATGGACTGGCGACCTGTCCAGGGTGTCCCCCGCCTTTCGCCCAATGTTAGCTGGGATAGGCTCCAGCCCCCCGCGACCCTGTACACAGGATAAGCGGTTGACGATGGATGGATGGATGGACCTCCTCCTTGACCTTCAGACGAGGCTCGTGTTTATAACAATAACCTGGGGGAGTAGATTCATTTTAAACTAATACATTCATCTGGTTTAACCCAGGTTTCAGTTAAACAGAGTGCATCCAAACTATGATCTGTAATCATTTCATTTACAATTTGTGCTTTGGTTGAAAGATATCTAATGTTTAATAACTCTACCTTTATATGATGCTTATCTTAAATTTTTTGTTATTTTCAAGTTTTACCTTAATCAAAATCTTTCTATGATTTAGTGAGGGGTTTGTGTTTTGTATTTCGGGGAACAGACACAGTCTCTATGTGATATCTAGGAGATACTGTGTTTATGTATTGTAGTTTATGTGACCTGTGTGACATCTCAAAGCAGCAAGCAGACGTTTAGATTAGCCAGTTTGTATGCTTTCTGACCTGGGCCCCAGTTAGTCACATACATCACTATTAAGACTATGAGCCAAATGACTAGAGAGGAGAGTGACACCTTCCCTGGAGGGGAAACACTTCCAATTGTCTATAAATCATATGCTATTCTTCAGACACCATTCAGACATCCAGCCATTCTGTGACATTAATCTACTATAAACCTCATCTCCACGATGACCAAGGAGGGGGCTAGAGCATATAACAGTGTCTGACATCGTTTTTGCAAGTTCACACCCCTCTTTAACATTATCTCTAGTGATTTCCGACTACCGAAGCCTGATATTGTTAGTGCCAACATGAATAACAAATTTAGAAAATTTACGTTTAGCATTAGCCAGTATGTTTAGCATTATCCATTGTAAATTTGATCTGATGTCAGATGCCCAAGCCCTCGAAATGCATTTAACAATAGTGGATGAAGTCTCTACAGGTGAAACTCGAAAAATTAGAATATCGTGCAAAAGTTCATTAATTTCAGTAATTCAACTTAAAAGGTGAAACTAATATATTATATAGACTCATTAAAAGCAAAGTAAGATATTTCAAGCCTTTATTTGATATAATTTTGATGATTATGGCTTACAGCTTATGAAAACCCCAAATTCAGAATCTCAGAAAATTAGAATATTACATGAAATCAATAAAAAAAGGATTTTAAATACAGAAATGTCGGCCCTTTGAAAAGTATAATCATGCATATGTACTCAGTACTTGGTTTGGGCCCCTTTTGCATTAATTACTGCCTCAATGCTGCGTGGCATGGATGCTATCAGCCTGTGGCACTGCTGAGGTGTTATGGAAGACCAAGATGCTTCAATAGCGGCCTTCAGCTCTTCTGGATTGTTTGGTCTCATGTCTCTCATCTTTCTCTTAGCAATGCCCCATAGATTCTCTATGGGGTTCAGGTCAGGTGAGTTTGCTGGCCAATCAAGCACAGTAATACCATGGTCATTGAACCAGGTTTTGGTACTTTTGGCAGTGTGGGCAGGTGCCAAGTCCTTCTGGAAAATGAAGTCAGCATCTCCATAAAGCTTGTCTGCTGAAGGAAGCATGAAGTGCTCTAAAATGTCCCGGTAGACGGCTGCGTTGACTCTGGACTTAATAAAGCACAGTGGACCAACACCAGCCGATGACATGGCTCCCCAAACCAACACAGACTGTGGAAACTTCACACTGGACTTCAAGCATCTTGGATTGTGTGCCTCTCCATTCTTCCTCCAGACTCTGGGACCTTGGTTTCCAAATGAGATGCAAAATTTGCTCTCATCAGAAAAGAAGACTTTGGACCACTGAGCAACAGACCAGTTCTTTTTTTCTTTAGCCCAGGTAAGACATTTGACATTTGAAGCCCATGTCCAGGACCCATCTGTGTGTGGTGGCTCTTGATGCAGTAACTTCAGCCTCAGTCCACTCCTTGTGAAGCTCCCCCAGACATTTGAATGGCCTTTTCCTGACAATCCTCTCCAGGCTACGGTCATCCCTGCTGCTTGTGCACCTTTTTCTTCCACACTTTTCTCTTCCACTTAACTTTCTATTAATGTGCTTTGATACAGCACTTTGAGAACATCCAACTTCTTTTGCAATTACCTTTTGAGGCTTTCCCTCCTTGTGGAGGGTGTCAATGATGGTTTTCTGCACAACTGTCAGGTCAGCAGTCTTCCTCATGATTGTGAATTCAACTGAACCAGACTGAGAGACCATTTAAAGGCTCAGGAACCCTTTGCAGGTGTTTAGCTGATTAGATTGTGACACTTTGAGCCTACAATACTGAACCTTTTCACAATATTCTAATTTTCTGAGATTCTGAATTTGGGGAATTTAAGCTGTAAGCCATAATCATCAAAATTATATCAAATAAAGGCTTGAAATATCTTACTTTGCTTGTAATGAGTCTATATAATATATTAGTTTCACCTTTTAAGTTGAATTACTGAAATTAATGAACTTTTGCACGATATTCTAATTTTTCGAGTTTCACCTGTATTTCAATGTTCCTTACAATAGAATCTCCTTTAACAAGGGCTCTTTCAAAATTATTCTCAGTGGGTGCATCACTGAGTGGAGAGAATCAATTGGAAACCTTAACAGGAATGGGAGAGTGGTGTTGCTTTGCTGAGGGAGTATGCCACAGAGAAGTCACCCAAACACCCTTCTGCAGGGGCTCTACAGCCAAAACAAAGTGAGTGTGTTGCTCGCTGTTCGAAACAGTATCTATCGGCTTCTCTTCCTCACTTTCCTCCTCTAGTGTTCAGATGTGTGCCTCTAACTCAAATGTCAAATAAATTAAAGTCTGACACAATCCAGAATATACTAATATACTAAACAAATGCACACAAACATGCACACATACACAAAAGAAATAATGGGTGAAACTATAACAGAGCAATTTATTTTATTATTATTATTATTATTATTATTATTATTATTTTTTTTATTTTTTTTATGCAAGCACAAAATCCCTCTTCAGAAGATGAACCTGGCACCTTCAAAACAGCTACCCTCACCAAGAGGTCAGTTCTGTAGCCAAATGGAAAACAGAACCAGCATGGCATTTGACAAATATAAGAAATTAATTTGCAAAGCACATACTGCCATAACTATCCATTGCCAAATGTGTAAGAATGCACAAGGCTTATTCTTATTAAAGTTTATTCTTATTTAAAGTATTACGTTTTTTGTTGTTTTTTTACAGTTTTTTTTTTTTTATGTTTTTTCCATTTACAGTTTAATACTCGTTTTCTAAATAAATCATTGTTCATTATTCATTATCTTATTTTTGTTCACTATTGCTGTCCACCTTACTAACTTGAATTATTGCAAAATCTGAAAGTTCAACATGAATACTAAAAATAAAAATGGTTAAAATTGGACAAATATATATATACTGAATGTAATAATGAACTTGTAATAATATCTAGAAATGTGTTTCAACATTGGAGATCAGCCAATGCATGGAGCACTAAAGCCATCTACTGTCCACAGTCAGTAAATAATTTTTTTCCAGAAGAGGTCAGCAGAGACACTCAGTGCATGTCATATTTAGATTTTTTACAAATCTTTACTGAAAAGGCAATTTTATTGAAGAAAAATTTTGCTTATTTTGTATTAAAATGATTGGTAAATATGACATTTAACAACACGTAACATTTATGGAGAGAACAAAAGATGAAGTGTAATCTTCATGTTCCGTGTCATTTCTGACCTGAAAGATAATTTCTGTTATTCTCTACTGAACAGAGTATGAAGGTTAATCAAAACATTTTATTGTTTGTTAGGTTTCAGATGTTAAGGGGACATAGGTGTTTCGTGGGAAAAATCCCATTCACGTAAATTACCATTGGACTCCCCCATAAGCTTGGTGGCTATGTGTCACTTTGCCATTACTTTGGGGTAAGTTTCAGTTTCCTTCTCACCTCACTATATTTACACATCCTGGGGAACTCTCGAGTTGTCATGATCACTCATGTCCACGGAGTAGCTAGTAATATAAAGAGCATCCACAGGGCCCCTATTTGTCCACAAACCCACTTATCTTATGGGGCTTTTCCACTGCACAGTACAACTCGACTCGACTCAACTCGACTCTGCTTGCTTTTTGGGGGGGTCCACTGTGGATAGAACCTGGTACCTGATACTTTTTTTAGTACCACCTCAGTCGAGGTTCCAAGCGAGCCGAGCCGATACTAAATGTGACGTCAAAATCCTGCAGATCATTGACTGGTCAGAGAGAATCGTCACTATCAGCATCACTGGATTTCCGACACGTGACATCAATCCGCTAGTTTTAAAGTTAGCAACAGCGATAAAAGTATAATTTGTTTACGCGACTTTCGAATTGTGAATAAAAACCACGCCGTGTTCAATAAACGAGGTGCAGACTGCCGTTGATCCACGACGGAGGATGGTATGTTTTGTTATGTTAACTCTATACTCTGCTTGAAAGCTTCACTTTATTTAGCTGACCAGCTACAGGAAGCTTGCTTCTAAAACAACCAGGCCAATTTAACTGTAACACTTGTGTAACATCACCATGCAACAACTGCTTTATGCAGCACAATGAGCTAGTAGCTACCAGCTAGCAGTCGTGTTATTGTTTTGGTCAGTTTGTGTCGTGTTTAAGATGATGCCACGGCAGTAGAGGCTGCACAACTATGACGATCAGCCTATAATCCCACCCATGTTGAGATGGCACTAAACAGCAGTGGAAAATCAAGCTCCGAAAAGTAAAGCAAGTAGAGTTGAGGCGAGTCGAACCGTAAAGTGTGTAGTGTTATATCCCCCCGTTGTTCTGAAGAGTTGGTTGTTGTCCAGCATCTTTACAGCAACTGAAGGGCCGAACAGTTCTTGTCAGTTTGCAGTAACCTGTGGGTTACATCATCCATGTATTCCTGATAGGGAAGAAAAAGGTTGCACAGTCCATACAGTTCATTAGAGTTCACAGAGGCTTTATCGTCTGGACAGAGATTGAGGCACATCTGGGCATAGAACTTCTAGCTAAGTATAACTACATTTATCACACATAAACATTTGTAGGTACAGCATTAACCGTAACAATTCTTTGTTGTTCTTTGGTCATAACACAAAATCAAGGTAGGACCTGATAACGGTTACTAGGAACAAATTGTTAGAGGAAAGGTCGGTTAAAGGTTAAAAAGCTTTTCCTTGGAAATGGTTGGGGTTAACCTGTAGGATGGCTCAGACTGTAAAACGCAGCTGTATGCGGAGGGTGTCCAGTCTGGCCTGTAGGTGCTGAATATACCTGTACATTGTGTGTGCAATAAATGACGTGATGATCCAACCACTAAGGAGGAGAACCAAACTTATATGGTGCTCTTGGTAAGATGACGATCTGCTTGTGTGACTAGGAAATATAGTGGTCAAGCCAGTCGGTTTGAGACTGAACTTCACTAATTTCATCCCTTCAGCCTGAAGCTGCTGTTGAAGGGTGTCATCAATGGTGAGGTTGTGACCTCTAAATGCATCCATGATCTCAATTTCTGCGTCATGTTTGTCGCTGTTGAGATGATGGAGGACAATATAGTCACTGTGCATGGTCCTTGGGGAACCGTAAGTTTGGTAACCGTAGTTTAGTGGCTGTATCATGGCGGTCAAATGACAACAACATCAGTGGCTGATGTGTTAACGTGCCAGTGATAGCCTGCTCACTCTACCCTCATCCCTGTTCCCCTGTCTTTGACAGACATGCTTAGGTTAGGAATAAGGTAGAGCGAGGGGTCCCTATCATGGTAGGAGTGTGTTGGCGGTGTTTTGAGGTGAACGTGTGTGCTACCTCTCTGAAAACCAACATTCAATACAGACCTTTCTATGATGGGTAGATTGAGAATAAATCCTATTTTGAGGTTCTTAGGATTTACATGGGTTTGAATTGCACTGCCAAGACTATATGCGAGGTCTATCTGTGAAGGTTGCACAACGGAGGCAGTAGCAGATCTAAGGATTTGTTCGATAAGGTCAAGGGAGACCAGGTAAGCTGGAATCCTTCCACACTCAGACTGTTGACTGAGGAGCTAATTTCCCTGATGAGGTCCTGCATTAGATCTCTAACGATACGCACATGTTATGTCTTCTGATAACCTTTTGCAAAGTCCCTAAAGCATGCAAAGTTTTTTTTTTAAAAGAGCGGAGTACAAATTTACAGTGACTATAGTACCCTGGAGGGTTTTACCCAGGCACTGAAATTGTTCTTGGAGTCTCTGCTGAATTTCTGGATGGAGACTTGTCCACCTGAGGCTGGCAAACTGTTTTCTGGACCAAGTGGTCTTGGTGTGTCAACCTGAGCCC
This sequence comes from Xyrauchen texanus, assembly GCF_025860055.1. Classification (NCBI taxonomy): domain Eukaryota; kingdom Metazoa; phylum Chordata; class Actinopteri; order Cypriniformes; family Catostomidae; genus Xyrauchen; species Xyrauchen texanus. Next base: position 11,332,663 of record NC_068291.1, read on the forward strand.
ATGTGTCCATGACGGCAGTCAATGAGAGGAGCCAGTCAGTTCAGTAGGTCCTGGCCAGTTAACAGTGGTTCCGTATTAAAGGGACAAAATTAAACAGGGTGTGTTAGCGTCATCCCTTGAAAGGCAATGTTGATCCAGGCCCATTTTGTGATAGACAAAACTGTAATGGTTTGCCATGGGAGAGCTTTGCTCCATCCACCACTGCGCAGGTGTTAGAACCCATTATTTCAGAACTTGTGTCAAGTAGTGCGTGGGAGCTGATGCACCCCACTACCACTATTGATGTGTGCGTTGGGCGTTTATGGACAAGGAAGCCCAAGATGGTCAGGAAAGGAAGGTGTGGCGTATTAGGAGTGACTGTTCTGGGAAGCGACTTGGGCTGTCCTGTTCCCCTTTCCCCTACCTACAAAGTAAACTTTGCCGTTAGTGGGAGGGGGTACATTGTCAAGTCATGCTGACAGGGTTTTAGCGCCGTGTTCCTTTGAGGAGTTGGCGGACCTGGTGAATGATGGATGAGCATCAAGCTGTTTATCTAACTCCATCAAGCATCTCCTTATATCCTCAAATTCCCTTCTCAAATCTCGTTCTTTGAGGTGGTTTGAACCCTTGTCTTCCCATTGACCTACTTGTTTTGGTTTTTGTTCGAACCGTACCTTTCCTTTTGGTCGGCGAACATTTTGCCGTTTTGGCTTGGCATGACCCTGGTGGTGTGTCTGGTCACCACCCCCCTGGTTCTGTTGCCCACCCCGCTGGCGGGGTGATCGACACTTCTGGGGTCTTGTCTTTGCATTCCCCTTAACGCGAGGCATTTCGTTGCCCTCAAGCGCTAGGTCTGCGACTTCTGAGGCTTGGATCCCCAGGACTCTGGTATCGCCTTCATGCACTCGGGCAGGGCGCACACATGTCTCCCATGCCAGTTGTGCGTAACTTTTGATTTCCTGCATGTTGGGGTTGCCCATTCTGCAGTGTATCGTGATGTCATATCGCACACTCTCATGGAGGTTGTGAAGGAAAAGAGACTTGAAAGCTCGTTCCTCCTCCAGACCTGGGGTGTTACGTCCTTGGAAGTACGTGGTTCTCAGGCATCTGTAATACTCACGCGGAGGCTCATGCGTAGCAGAGTAGCGGTCTCGGGTACCAGTCGGTAGCGTTAACATGAACACATGGACACTCCTTACCGTGGTCTTCCATATGAGCTTGAGTTTTTCACGCGACGAAGCATAAGGCAAGTCAACTAGACAGAGCTCAACTTCTCTGAGATAATCGTTGATGTTTGAATCTTGATTATTTGGGTCAAAGCATTCTATGTCCCTTGCGAGGGACTCGAGTTGTCGAATGCGCATGCCTTGGTGTCGGTATGACCTTGAGGGTGGATACCGGGTTGCATACAGCTCCCTGGCTAATGGAATCTTCGAGCCGCTTACACCACTCTGGGCTCAGAAGTAATTTTCCCCCCTCCGTGCTGTGGAATCAGTCGGTTTGAAATGCAAGGTGACTGAAACCTGACTGTAGGGGGCGACTGTGAGGAGGGGCACCTGCGTCCAACCAGCGGGCCGCTGGAGGAGCTTGAAAGGCGTCTAGGAGGACAAAGTCAGAGACTGTACCACTAGGGGCAGCTCGGCTCCTAGCATGTGTTGTGCTAAAGAGGGGGCCCTCTTCGATGTCAGATGTTGTGCTGTGCATTTCAGCTGCACTTACCTGATCTGACTCTGCTCTTAACTGGTTGCACCTAATTGCTTGGCGCAGGCTGATATTTTCCTTCTGCTCCGCTTGGTAGCTGTTCTGCAGCTGGGAGAGCAGGGTTCGGTGCTCTGCGGTTTGCAGTTGGGTTCTATGGTGATGGATGAGGAACATTTGGCCCAAGAGGTCCAGGATTGTGCGCCTTGGTTTTCCAACCATGTTGTTGACATAATCAACTAGTTCCTGCAATGCTTCATCACAACGACTAATATCGTAGCCGTTAAGGTTATCTATCTCCTCTACGGAGAGATGGAGGACAGCAGCAACCACACATTGCAGTGCTGGGTCGTCTGATCTCTGAGGAGCTTCCACTCCGGCCATGTGGGGTGACTGGCGACTCATTTTACTGGGAAGTACAAATGATCGCAACACAGTGGCTCTGATAGCTTGTTGAGTTACAGTTGCTGTAATGCTAACACGAACACACAGGTGAGAGGCTTCGACCTGTGGCTTACAAGTTACTGTTATGTAATGTTTCACTGTTATGCAATTTCACTGCGTTCTCTCCTTGGTGGATGTCACTAAGGTGACCTGACACCACTCTGTAAAATTTTGGTGAAAGCTTTAGAAGTTAAATAACAACAACAGCAGGTTGAGCAGACTATCCTAAATTTACCAACTCCTAATTCACTCTAAGAGCACTTTCACACCACACTGGCTTATGTTTGGCAAGTCATGAGAAGTCAAACAGAACCAAACTTTGAAGTAATGACTCAAGTTATTACTTTGGATTCCTATGCATACACACTGTGACAAACTGGCACGTAGGAGGCCTCACACGGGGCACCAATTATGTAGGGCTCACAGTTTAGGAGCGGGTTTGGTTATTAGCAATAATTAATAATTATCATAGATAATCATTAAAATCAATAGAACATTGATTAGAATCAATGTTAGTTTTTTAATCCTTTGAATCAACAATCAT